>NT_039334.1:0-250000 GCF_000001635.26 Mus musculus | reverse complement strand
TGGGGAGGCTAGCAATTACCACTTTTTAGTTCAGGATATGGATTCTGAAGAAGAGTGGATCAGAGAAGAAACAATGATACTGTGATTAGGCCCATACCTCAACCCATTAACAATTGTTAATCAATGTGCCAAGGCCAATTTTAGGCCATTGTAACACAAGAAATAATTTATCTGGTCACATGAAGCTCCCTTCCCTCACAGAGCTTACAGTCTAGTGGAGAGGACAACGTCAGGATCAAGCAGAGGATGCTGATTTCAGTGTTGTGATGTGAGACTTGATGGAGAGTGAATCTTGGCTTAAGGGTGGCTTTTTACCCACTCAACAAGCGCACATTAACACTGCATGTGGCACCATCAAGTGTACGCTGCACTTGCAGAGACATAATGTGCTCACCGATGGGAGGGGCCGGAATGTTTGCAAATGTGTAAAGCTTGCTTCTTAGATTGGAGAAAATGAGGGAGCATACTTAACTCTGACAGCACACTCACTTAAGGCAAGCTTTACTGGACTGACTCACTCTCTCTCTCTCTCTCTCTCTCTCTCTCTCTCTCTCTCTCTCTCTCTCTCTCTCTCTCTCTCTCCTCTCTTCATAATCCTTCCTCAACAGCAGACTCAGCAAATAGCTGTATTCTTCAATGACAGACACTATCTAATTCTATCTGTAGTACTGAGCTGTGAGGGTACCTCATATGAGGGATGTATGCTGTGAATAGATTCTGGGGGTTCTAATGACATTAACCTCTCAGCCCTAGGCAGGTGTATCAGGGCCTGGGTAACCAACATTTTTATATGGTGACCTCACGGTACAAATGGAAAATGCATCATATTGTGGAAAGGGTTGGAAGAGTGCCACGGGAGATGAGCTCACAATATGCATTCCTGTATACACATGGTTCTTAGTTGGGGGTGGGGGACCTCACTGCTGTAAGTAGACAGTAGTTTCCCTTATCCAACATGTTGTTTCCCATGGCTTCTATTACCTCTTGTTAATCACAGCCAGGAAATATGAAACGGAAAATTCTAGAAATAAGCAGTTTGTAAGTCTTAAGTTGTCGTCAAGCAAGGTAGTATAATGGAATCTCACACCACTGCGCGCCATCCCTGTTGGTACTCAAACCGCCCCACTGTCTATGGTATCTACCTTGTATTTGCTACCTACCTCCGAGTAGTCATCTCAGTTATTACATCACAGTGCTTGTGAGTAAACATCCTTAGAATGTATCCCATGATGATAGGTTGGAGACTTCTAAGCCCTCCTGACAGCACGAGATTGTAAGCAGCATTTGTAACATATTGATCTTTACACGTCGGTATATATTCATGTTTACCATCACTAATTGCTCGAGACATAGAGCCCACACAGTGCTCTTAGCTGGGTCCATGTAGATTTTCCTAAGTCATGATGAGTAGCCTTCTTGAAAGCAAGGACACATGGGAGACTGCTGCTCCACACAGTAACCCTCTGCCTCACGCAGTTCCCACTCGCCTTCAGAAACTACCAACAGGGCTTTCGTAACATTCTGAGAGTAAATACTGGCAAAGTAATTCAGTTTTGTTAAGACATTTAAGTAAAATACACAAAATAGAAGCACTAAGCTTTCTAATGCATTCCTCTGTGCCTTGCTTTGTAGACCTTCGCTTTCACAGTCTGTACCATGTGATCCTTAATAGTAGTAGATGCACCAAAAGGTTCCCATCTGCCAGCCACACTATACGGTACCTCACAACTACATTTCACAGCCAGGAAACTAAAGCTCCATGAGGCTTACTCACTTTTCCAAGATGGCATTGCTCGGAAGCAACTGTGGTTCCCCGTGTAGATAGTTTCTCCTCTCGTGTCTAATGTTCTGGGGCTGAGGAGATGGCTTAGTCAGTATGGTTCTTACCACACCAATGTGAGAATCTCACACCAAGGGTGGATCCCCGGAACCCGTGTGAAAACTGGGCATCGTCTTGTGTGAGTATAATCCTTGTGCTCCTTTAGTGAAATAGGTGGGAACAAGAGAATTTGCAGAAACTCACGGGCCAGCAACCCTGTGGAGAACAAGATACCCTTCCTCAAACAAGGTGGCTAGGACACGCACACACACTCACACACAGGCACACACAGTGCCCTGAAAAATGATGACTTCTGAGTTCTTAAACACTGTTATGAACCTTTGGAAGCCAATGGCTGGCAGCACTCAAACAGCTGGCTTGTGTCCCTGACACAAATCTGGTTGCTATGGGATCCATCACATAGGAAAATATTGGTCAGCTCCAGGTGCCTGGGACACCAGACAGGCTTATGAATCGTGTTGAGCTCCAAGAAAGGAGGCTGGAGAGGTTCAAGTCGTGTTGGGGATGTGGAGATTGTTGGGTTTTACTATTTTCTTGCTTTTTGCTGCTGCTGTTTGTGACAGAGGGTGTTGTGTGGTTTTGTTTCTGTGATACTGGGAATTGAACACAGCACCTCATGCTTATGAGGGCAGGGCCTCAACCATCACACTGCATCCTTAGGCCCCACTTTGTGTTTTGACTGCCACGGAATTTCAAAAGCCAAGTTGCAGAGAGATGAGTCTGAAGATGGCACTAAAGGTTGCCATGAAGGGGAAATACACATCACATTAGAATAGATGAGCATGGTGGCCCTAAAATGGCATATCCGAAGTGGCAGCAGAGCTAAACATTTTAATTGTTAGTCGTTGATTTGAGTCATCTCCATCGTCCAAATTTATTCTCGCTGAAGATGATTGCATCCAGCTCGTGCTTGCTTCCAGTAAGACGGGAAGAACAAAGGGAAACAAATGAAACAGTTTACTTCAGCCTCATGAAAAGTTCTTACACAAGAAGCGAAAAAGCATGGGAAAATAATGAGTTTTATTTATTTATTTATTTATTTTAACTTTTTCCTTGAAGTTCCAGCGAAATTACAGCTCATGTGAAGTACGGGTATGTGTATGTGTTTATACAAGGGAGGGCTGTCCCACCAGACAAACTGTAATCAGAGCTTCTGGAAACCGTAGTCACTGCTGAAAATGACTAATAGCATATATAATCTCCTTTCTAAAAGAGCAGTTTATTGGGTTTTTTTTTTTAGTTGAAAACAATACATTTCACTTTCTCCAAAATGAGGAATATTTCTGGGGATCCCAAATGTCTTCTCATTTTAATTCTTTGCTACTTTGACTCCACCCAATATTCTCCCTGATAATGACAAGCAGCAGAGCACTACCAGGTTCCCTGTTAGCAAACATGGCTGTTTATGTCCCTATGAAAGCAAACTTTACACGTTGTGCTAAATATCTTAAAATATGATATCTAAACATGAACCTACTTTCAAGCTTAAAATAAATGGTCCCATCATAGAATGGTCTACGTTTACAGGATACATGCTAAGGGTTTTGGTTTTTGGTTGGTTTTGTTGTTGTTGGTGGTGGTGGTGGTTTTTTGTTGTTGCTTTTTTAAGACTCAGAATATTTTTGAAAAGTCAAAAGCTACCCATAGGGAATAGAGGTTGCTCAGTGGTTAGAGCACTGGCTGCTTTTCCAGAAGACCTGGGTTCAGTTCCCAGCACCTACAAAGCAGCTCACAGTTACCTATAATTCTAGTTCCTGGGTGTCAGATGCCCTCATATTTCCTCTTCAGACACTGCCTGATGCGCACATGCTACACACAGGCAAAACCCTGATACACAGAAAGTGAAATGAACAAACATAAAAAAGCATCACCGTAAGAAAGAGAATTTAAAAGCAGAACTCTCACAAAACAAATTATTAACCATTTCTCCGTATTTAAATTCACGTCCATTTACGAAAGCTCTTCATGTACAGACGTTCTACAGGAAATATCTGGTTTTAAAAGAGAAAGGTTCGTGTGGCCCAGACATCATAAACAAAAATGCTTTTATTGGACATGAGCTGTGTCCACTACTCCACTGCTGTGGCTTTTCTGCTGTGTGGAGACCACTGAGTGTTAGACCCACACAGAAGGCAGAAAGAGGCTGCGTGAGTGGATCTCTGAGATCTCACGTCCACCCGGCAAGAATTACTTCTTTTTCTTTCCACAGGTAAATGAAAGTTGCCTCTAACATCCTTGGGGTCTCTAAGATCACTCTGAACTAGTAAATAACAGAAAACAAAACACAGAAACCTTAGCTTTAAAAGAACATTTTTGCTTAAGATACAGGGGTGGGAAGGGTCAAAGTTGGATAATCTGATTATGGTCTATTATCAACACCATTTGAAGTCCCTGCTATCTTGATAATCACCATGGAGCCATGCAGGACTTGGCTAGCAGATAGCTTAGCTTAATTAGGAGTATAGGTGACTGACTGGATTAGCCTCCTGTCCTTTTTACTGATCCACACACTTCCTCTCCCCTGTCCCCAAGTCACAAGAGCTTTGTTTTATTCTCCTGCTGGAAATGCTATGTGCCAGCAACTAAAAACAGCCATAAAAACATGTTTGATCAGCTTGGCTTTGTGGCAGATGGAAGGCTTGAGGCTCAGGCTAGTCTGGGTTTGAATTGTGACACCATCGTTGGTTGTGTGTGTGCTTCCCTACGGCTATGAGGCTCTGATTGCTGTCCCCAAAATGGTGTCAGTAAAGTCAACCACAGAGTATCAGGAGAGCAAGAAGCCACATGAGGGGCTTTGACTAGGTGGCCAGAGCACTCTGTTTTGATGGTCATCAAATGTTCCCTGCCCTCACCTCTATAAATCTTTTAGGGATGTCAGTCCAACAGGAAACCCAGTGGTCTCCTGTAGCGCCTTCTGGGAACCTGCCACGACCTTTGGAAAATGTTGCTTAGTGATTCTACTTTCTCTCCTCATTTTTGCCAACAAGAAGTTCTATTTTTAGCAGAGTTTGGTAAGCCCTTCCTTATAGATGTCCTTTCTCCACATCTTATTCTATGTGATTTAATTACCAGTTAATGCATTAATGCATATGTGTGTATGTGTATACATATAGAAGTTATATTAGAAACTTTTCTGTATTTTTATCTGTTATGTACAGTCTAGCTCCTTCAGAAGAATTTGGAAAAGTTCATAGTTATAGACAAAGACTGGAAACAAAAAATACTTGTTTCAAGTATCAACATCCTAATGCAAGACCTAGGTCGCCTCTTTTAACCTCCCTGATCCTTGGTCTCTTCTTCCTCCTGATGGAGGTGGTTAAATGAGCATTCTACATAATATGTTGGGCATCATGCCACAACTGAAATACCAACAGTAGCCACATAGATTTCTTTTAGCAGAATATTTGAACAGTTTATAGGAAGAAATTTTTGTTTAAAAGAATAATCACAGAAACTTTGTGAGCCTTATAAACCTTTCTCAAATGGAGTATGTTAAAGAGGACATTCCAGAATATGCCTTTTTGGAAAAGGGCAACATCTCAACAAATAAAGGAAGAGAGAACATTATGTTGTCAGGATATATTGTTAGCTCCCAAATAGCCTATTCCCTGTTTAGTAACTACCACAATTATTGTAAGTGTTTATATCCGGTCGAACCATAAAGTACCTTTGCGTGCTGTAAAACTTTTTCCTTTTCTGAGACAACTCAGGTGCAGTGTAGCCCTGTGTGCCTGCCATTGGTCAAGTGCAGTGGGAACAGAGAATAAACAGATAATGGGGGTCACAGATGCCTGCAAGTCAACTTCAGAGAAAGCCAGCCAAGGCCACAAGCACCTAGGCCTGTTTGCATGGCTGATTTGTCCAAGGCTATTTACTTACCTAGACACCCTAAGGTCTGTCTTAGAGTAACAGAATGACCTTTAAAGACACGACTTTACTCAGGGCCCACGTTCCGGCATCATGCCTTTATGCTTGCTTCTGTTAGAACTGGATCACAAAACAGGGAGCAATTAGAAATGTTACACTTCATCCCCAAATTGAGAAAGAATGCATCGGAGCCGGCCCTAGGGACCAAGAGGCAGCAGCTGAGCCTGCGGTTTTGTGGAGATTCTTAGCCTGCTATGTCAGAGACCACACTATGAAGTCATGTCAACCGCTGGGATCAAGGCTCATCAACAAAGCTTTCCGAGCAATGCAAGAGTCAGATAAACCTCAGCATTCCATGCTATTCCCTGGCACTCACGGGGGTTTTCCTTCATCTAGTTGGCGTAGGTGTGGCCATTGTCTACCCTCAGGCAGCCATGACAGAAGGACAAGGCTTATCTTCTCTGGAGTCTGTGACATTATCCCAGTGGCATGGGTGTCTCTGATTATATGTACTGCATCAGAGTTTCATTTCCCAAATCACAAGATTCTCAGCCCTCTGCAAAGACTGTCGGAGCGCCTTCCTCTTCCCGGTAAGGCTCGATGTTGGGAAGGGTCAGGTTTTGCAGACAGTCACACAGCTGGCAAGCTGATCTTTGGAGTCACTTCATTAGACCCCTCCCAACTCACCCCTGAAATAATAACCTGCCTTATCAAAGCCCTGCACTCTAGAAGGTCTTGTTCCCCTTCATCTTCTGACCTTATAAACTATAGACTGCGAGCAATAAAATCATTTTTTAAAAGTAGATTTAAATCATCTTAAAGTCACTCTTCTTGTGACCTTTAGCAGCTGTATCACCAAAGCTTTCCCAAGAAACGAACACTTAAAAAGATGAAAAGGTGGATATAATTTCTGACCTATTTTTGCTTTAGGAGCAATTCATGATGTGATCAAATATACCTTGCAAATTGTTTACAAATTTCCAAAGCCTTTTTTTTTTATTTGAAATTTGCGTAATGCAGAGCATCGGAATGAAACTGAAGGTTTTGCTTCTGCTTTTGCTTTGATTAAACACTTCTTTCTGCATGGTTATATCAAGCACAGCAGGACCATCCCAGACCCACGTCCTTCACCACTAGTCCATCACGGTGGTGGCGCCAAGAGCTGCATGCTTAAAAACATTGGCCTTTTGGCTTTCATAGTTCATCTTTGTAATACATTTTATGCAAACCGCATTCTGGTTATTAAAAAAAAAATCCCAAGCTGGTACTCACCGCCCAGGATAGAACGTTAGCCAAAGAGGAATTCCTTAGCTTCACATATCACAGTATAGCTTACACAACAGGAAGCTTGTTTTCATCCTAAGGAGCACTGGGAAGCCAGATTCTAAAATAACAAAAAAGAAAAAAAAATCTAGGGTCAGGTGCGGGCTGCCATTTTTACAATAACATTAAAAGGCTGGTTTCAGTCAGGTTTATCACTTGCCTACTTCTCACTTGCCAAACCCCAGGGCACCGAGCATAGGCCAAACCAGGGTGAGCTGAGCAGCCAGCATCCTGAAACCAGGAGGGTTCAACTCCAGAAGGACGGCAGAGGTTCTGACTTTAAAAGCATCTAAACAATGCCTAAATATTTAGTACCTGATATTGCCTTAAGTATTTACCTAAAATAAGTAACACTTTTTATTTCTATTTCATTTATTTTTTGCCTTGAGAAATAGCTAGAACGCAAATTTGTTTGTTTGTTTGTTTGTTTGTTTGTGAGATACAAGGTCTTACTATGTAGCCCTAATCGATTAAAACTCACTCTGTAGACCAGGCTAGCCTAGAACTCACAGAGGTCCTCCTGCTTCTACCTCCCCAGTGCTGAGACTAAAGGCGTGCACAACTACTGCCTGGCCAAGTACCAGTATTTTTAAAGATGAGCTTACTCTGGAACCTCCTGCTTAGGTACTCTGTACCTGCTATTAATGTGGTATGTGACTCTTCCTTATGGTTTTGTGCTACATCAAGCTCCTTGCCCATGACAGTTAAATTTTTTAGAAAAGAAAATTCGAAGAAATAGAACCTGTTTAAATGCCATAAGAGAAGCAGGAATACAAGACCTGAGAATCTTTGCCTCATACCTGACAGACTCTGCCTGTCCCAAATAAAAAGGAATAATTTAAAAAGAAATATCAAGTAGTGCTGTGAATCTTCAGCCTAGAACTTGAATTTAGACTGAAAATAAATGCAGGCATACAGAGGCTTTTGCAGGAGTTTTATCAAGGGAAAGCCCCTCGTAGTTGTCATTTTCATGGACTGATGGTCGGACAGGCACAAGAGCTTTCCTAGTGGGTAGACTGGGGTCAGGAACACAGAGCCACCTGGCTGGGAGCCCCTTAGGGGATTTGCCCTTCAAGTCTTGAAAACCCCCAGTTGCCTTTTAAATGCACTTAATTCTCTAAAACTAAACAGCGCTAAAAGAAACCTCTTAGGTCAACTGAAATAGTCGTTTAAAGGGGAAAAATTGAATCCTTTTCAAAAGCAGCCGTTACACAATCTAGCTTGGTGTGGTGCCTGCTGAAAGTTGGGTGGCTTCCATGGAAACAGAAATGAACACAAGAGACAAAAGAGTTTTTGAGTAATTTTTAGAGTGAGGGTGTGTGTGTGTGTGTGTGTGTGTGTGTGTGTGTGTGTGTGTGTGTGTAAAAATAGTACCCAGGAATTTTCTCCAGAACTAACTAACTACTCATTTTTTATTTTTAAGTGTGTATTCTATATAATGCTGGCTATACCTCTACAGTTTTCCAGACATAGGGTGGCCACTGGGGATTCAAACATCCAATGAGGCAGAGTTTTCTGTGCTTAATGTGCTTGTTATCTCTAACGACTACAAATGTGTCTTCCACTCACCCTGGAGGCGGGAAAGTCTTCACATCTGGATACACTAAGCGCTTGCCACCTCCACAAGCAACCTCTGAGGTCTCTGGCACATCTGGGAATCACTGGCAGGTGGAAATCACTGGCCAAGTCACCGATAAGTCTTTGGTGAATTCCCTCTCATATCCTAACCTCAAAAGATTCCAGGAACCCACAGTGGGCTCTGTGTTTATTAGCCTACAGTTGTTGAAAGGCCATTCTGTTTCTGTTGCAATATTCATTAAATTTGTATTTAATGTTGTTCTTACAAAGAGAAGTTTAGCAGCAAGTCTGAAAGACAGGAAGTGACTCAGTGGCCCACGAGTCAGGTGTGGGTAGTAAGGGGTGAGCTACAGGTCTGAAAAAAGTGTCCCCATAGGGGAGAAAACAGGATTGGAATGTCAGCAACCGGTGATGTCAGTTCCAGGATGACCCAAACTGACATCTCAGAAGCTGCCGGGAAACAGGGAGCCGTACACCCTAAGAGAAAAGCTGAAGTGGCTTCTTGGGAAGGTTCTGACAAAAGCCACCAATAGTTAGGTGGACTCTGGCTTTTGCTAATAGAAGCCGTCATGCCAGGGATGAATTTTTAAAAATCTACAATGTGGTAAACCTGAGAGAGTGTGTGTTCTTTTTATTCTTCATTTAGAATATTCTAAACTGGCTGGTGCTGTGATCATTTTATGAAAGAAATGCCATTATGGAATACACAATAATATATAGCTTAGAATGTAAATGGAAACCACACTTGCCAAAGAAGAGGAGCTTTGTAACATTTAAGAGGTCATATGCATTCTGGAAGCAGAGACAGGAGGATTGCAAGTTTGAGCTGCATAATGAATTCAAGGCCAGCCTGGGCTTCACAGCAAGCCCCTGCTTCAAAAATACCAAAGTTAAATTAAATTTAAAAACAAGAGAATTCATGGACGCCTAAAAGCCTGCATTATGCCTTTGTACCCAGGAGGTGGAGGTCTCTTAAAAACCTCATCTTGGCTACACTTAGCTGTAGAAAGTGTTGTCTTTGGTTTGCCTATCTGGCCAGAGCTTCATACGTGATAGGCAAGGATTTTGCCAACAAGCTACATGCCCAGCCACATGGAACATTTTCAACCTGTGTTTATAATCTTCAAGGGTGTGTAAGAAAAGATCTGGAATTTTCCAACAGAAGCTAATAGGCCGTTGGTACTTAAGAATGATTCGTAAGCTACATCTTTAGGGATGGCGAGTTTCATCCCCTTCTGAAGACTCTGTTGGTAATGAGGGTCAGTGGGACACACTCTGCCTTATACTTCCGTCCCCTTGAGGGGTTTGCTTCATCGGACAGCACATGCTTCTTTCCACTCCAAACAGAATCTTCCTTCTGGAGGCTCTGATGAAAATTCTTGATTTTTCTTTTTAATGTGAATGAAAACAATGGGGAGAGGAAGTGTGGAGGATTGGAATCTCCGCAGAGGCCCCGCAGGTCACTAGGGACCAATGAGGTTCCTTTCTGCTCTCGGTGGTGGCCGGAAGTGGGAAAGCGGGATCATCTGTTCCCAGCTATGTCTGTCTGTGCCACCACGCTGGAAGCTTCCTCAGCCTTCGCGAAAGAAAACATTAATCAAGCCCCTTTGAGGTGCTTAGCACTGGGCTGACGCAGAGGCTGCCGGCTGTGGAGGGAACGGGAGAGTGGAATAAACCAAAACTTCTAGGGCTGGGGTAAGTGCGGGTAGGACACGGGAAGTTGAGGGAGGGAAGCCTGAGCCTTGGGTGGCAGGATTACAGAATTGTAACGCCACGAGCTAAAAATTAAGGAGGTAGAGGAGTTAAACGAGTGAGAATTGGCTGGTTAGATGAAGTGTGACAGTGTCATCCTGGATGGGCTGTGACATCCAGTGGATGATGGAGGTGGGGTTGGGGCAGTTCAGGAAACCCCTGGTAGTTTGGCACCCGTCCTAGGCGCTCTCTGGAATTGGGAAGCACAGAGAGACCTCCTGAGACCTGTACCCAGGACTTCCATGATGGTCCAGGGAGTGTGCATTTTCACTTTGGAGATTCGAGAACCACAGATAACAAACAAGAGAGCATGATTCGGGCTGCCTCAGCAGTCATCACCTTGCATGAGATCAGTTGCTTTCTTGAGTAAAATGCACTTGAGGCATCCTGCGTCCTGCGTCCTGTGCATCGTGGAAATGTGTTCAAGAATGTCTTTGTGTGCAAGCCAACACTTTTATGTTGCTGAGCAGAGATTCTGCTTTCGTCCTGTGATCTTATGCCTGGCTACCCTCTGCTCTCCCTGGACCGTGTGTGTGTGTGTGTGTGTGTGTGTGTGTGTGTGTGTGTGTGTGTGTGTGTGTGTGTGTGTGTGTGTTGCTTCATTAGAGCCGAGCCTTTGGGTCCCACTGTGGCGTCAGAGGCCATGTGGTACAGAGAGGGGCAGTTATAAAAGAATGAATAAACAGGCCTGTCTAAAGTGAGAAATTTTCTCCTTTGAGCTGCATGTGAGCTTCTTCAGCGAGGCGGAGTGCTCAGGGGGCTTTAGAAACTGCAGAATCATACATCTCCCTAGGGCGTCATTTTCTTCACACTTGAAGGGGATCTTTTGGTTTAAAAAAAAAAAGTATGAGCACATTGCATTCTAACTACATATAGAAAAATGTAAAATTCATTGAGGGTACGTTTTCTCTCTGCTGTATATTGATAGGGGAAGAACACAAGATTCATTTCAAGGAAGAATAATGTCTTTAGGAATTTATTTATTTACTTATTTATTATGTGCATTGGTGTTTTGACTGTACATCTATCTGTCTGTGTGTGAGAGGGTGTCACATTCTCTGGAACTGGAGTTGCGTACAGCTGCCATGTGGATATTGGGATTGAACCTGAGTCCTTTGGAAGAGCAGCCAATGTTCTCAACCATTGAGCCATCTCTCCAGCCCAGGCTTCAGGTTTTTAAATGAGTGTCAATATAAACAACTCATTCTATTCTACAACTGTAAAAAAAACAACAACAACAACAAAAAATCACATCCCTGTGCCCAAGCCAGGATTGCAATGTAAACTAACTGCTCATCCTTTCTGTGGGCTCCTCCACCTCATAGCTCTCTGAAAGGTATGCATAATGGGATATATGTTTGCAGATAGGGAAACTGAGGCCGTGAACTGATATCAAACTCTCAGCAATCCTCCTGCCTCAGCTACCACAGGGCTGCTGGGATTACAGGCACGACCCACCATGTGGCCTTCAGTCTTTTCTTACAGTTACTCTTTTGACAGCAAACCTTGCAGTTTTGTGTGTGCTTGGAATTCTCAAGGATTTGATGCAGGTGGGATACTCAAAGGGATCAGGGTCAGCAGGAATGAATGTCCCAGTCAGCACAGGACCATGGGGCAACATCCAGATGTGCTGACCAGGGATATCCACAGACAGTTCCACAGAGGTGGACTCACAACGAGGAGAGCAATGATACCTTCTTCTTTTGCAGATTTATTTATTAATATGCAGGAGTGTTCTGTCTGCATGTATGCATGTGAACCATGTGTTTAGGGTCAAAAGAGAGCATCAGATACCCTGGAACTGGTATTAATGATGGCTACAAGCTGATATATGTACTTGGAACCACACTCAGGTCCACTGCCAGAGCAGGTGCTCTTATCTGCTGAATCATCTCTCCAGCCCCATGTTACCTTCTTTTCATGGACAGTTACCCAGCTCCAAGGTACTTCATTATACATTTTTCCCATACTAGCACAGACCTGTGTGATTAGAGGAATTTGAGTATCTGACAGCTATATCTTTGAGTTTCTTGGCCTCCAGATCTTCAGTTTGCTTTTAATAGGGTCACTCATGCCTTCCATCAACATTCAGTGAATGCAAACCATTAACAAGACCTTAGCCTATGGACTAGAGATGTGGACTAGTGAGAAGGCTTAGTATATGCAGGCCCTTGCCAAGCCCAGTAACCTCAGCTCCATCCACAGGACCTACATGGTAGAAGGAGAGGACTGACTCCCTCGAGCTGTCCTTTGACTTCCACGAATATATGCACACACACAATACAAAATAGGTAAATGTTTTAAGAGTGTTTTTTTTTTTTAAAAGAAAGTACAGATGTGAAGACTCAGTCTAGCATCCAGCCTGGTGTTATTTATCTATGATGTCATAATTTAGACAACATAATTGTTCAAGGATACTTGTAGCTTGGTCCTTTATATATTTATAGAATGAAAGGATAGAGAGGGAGGGAGGGAGAGGGAGGAGGAAGGGAGGAAGGGAGGGAGTGGGAAAGAGAGAGAATGAGATTATTTCTCCACGTTTCAAATTTTGATAGATCACATGATGCAGAATAGAACAGAACTGGCCATCTTTGACTTCTCCAAGATACATGGTTTTCTTCTTGAGCAAAATGTTAGCACTGCATGTAGTGGTACAATAATCTGAGTAGCCTCGGTAACACAACAATCACACAGAGAGAGGGAGACAGAGAGACAAAGAGAAAAGGAAACAGAGAGAGACAGACACACAGACCGACACAGGCATATACACAAAGAGGCACGCACACACACAGAAAGACATAGAATACATTTTAAAACTTATTAGTAATTGTAAAACAGAGTTCTAGATCATCCATTAGTCTGACCAGGACAGATTTCCTATCTTTTTTTTTATTATGTGTGTGTGTATTTACTTGTTATTTTCTTTGGAAAAATGAAAGTTCATGAAGAACTGTTTTCAAAAGTTTCTGTTCGACAGTAGTTACAGTTTGAGCAGACAGACAGCATTCATTATAATCTTTTAGACATAAACTCAAAATAGTTCTATGGCATGAAGGTAACTGAATTTCAGTGTACTTGCACGATGTCTAAATGACTTTGCATGTTGCATTCTTACAAAGCAGATCCAAGCACAGAACCCTAGTATATTTTCACAATAAGGATGGACTTGGTAGGATGCCTACCAGGCAGACTCGGGACCTCTTATTGAGGTCAGTGACCTTGGGCCACACGTCAGCTCCCAGCTTTTCCAAGTCACTAATCCCCGGGAAGCCCTCTTCCTTTATCATTCTTACTCATCTGTTCAGATTCTCCTCGACATGGAAAATCAATGTTCTGACTGTGTTTCCCTTACTGAAGCCCACGTGTCTGATAGAGAGCTTTTTCCCAAGGTTCTGCTGTGTTTGCTCTGTCTTAAGACATCTTTGACCTTGAGATCACTGTGTATCAGGCATATGGAGGCTAATATTTTACTTATTAACCAATAAGCACATTGTACATTCTAATAGCAAAACCGCCTACCTCGGGCTGGCACTCATATTCCCACAGTCACAGCCATTTAGGAGAAGCCTTGCTGTAGTCTTCAAAGTGTCACATCTCATTTATGACTCCCCACACATAATACAGCCTTCTGTGGAATACAGAATGACTCATGTTAAGTGCCTTGTCAGAGGAGGAACTGGATGTGGGCTGACAGGTACCACGTGGCCACAGGGCCCTCCAACAGACATGCATATAAACCCATAAGCACCTGCTGCCAGGAAGGCATGAGCTCTCGAGACTCCAAGGCTCTTGACACGCAGACAAGGGGGCTCTCCATGTAAAACCATCTGAGTCAAATGTCACATCATCTGCTGGGTTTTTGTGACCGCCTAATTGAAATGCACACCCTTTGCTGTGTACCCTGGAGAACACTGCAGCCCCCTCAGGGGTGTGCTTCCCTCATTTGTAAGGAAACCTGTTTGTCTTATCTGCCTGACTTTGATCCCTTTCTGTCGGAGCCAGGCAGTGTTCTACAGCCCTTAACAGAGGCTTTCTCATGGAGGCACTCCACAACTGTCTGTAGGATGAATAAATATCTCAATGCCTTCCGTTTTTGTTTTTAGGACAAATGAAGAGCTAAGTGGGCAGAGGTAGGGGTAGTTACAAACACCTCTGTCTATTACAGAAAAGAAAAAAGAAATCAGCATTTCCTCCATAGTAAGAGTAGCAAAGGCTACTCTCCTGTACCTGTGGGATGGCTTTACAGTGATGCTCTGAGGAGAGATTTGTCCTTTAATCTTACTATAGCTGAGGAAGCTGAGACCTGTAAGTTAGCCTACTCAAGGTCAGGGAGGTAATGAGACCTGAGGCTGGAATTTAAGCTGAGCCTTTGCTTCCAGCCAAGGTCAGCTTTGTTCCCTCCCTGCATCCCCTTAGTCTGCTTATGCCCTCAAAGTCAGGACCATTTTTTCTGGATAAAGTGGCAGACTCTCTTTAGAGACGAAAGTATATGATTGAATGAGAAAGAAAACAATGAAAATGAAGCTAGAATACATCGTTTGTTTGTTTGTTTGTTTGAACTTCCCTGGAAAACAGTAACATTAGCTTTGCATAAAAGTGGGATCACCTTCTCTATTGAGATGCTTCTGATGTTCACTTTTAGCGAATTTGCTAATTTCACCAACAGGGGTCATATTATGTGTTTGAATATCTTGAATACAGACTTATGGAGTCTGTAATCTACCAGAGTTCACTTGTTAATTTTTAATTTTTCCCTTATTTAGCCTTGTTTGTTGGTTTTCTCTCTCTCTCTCTCTCTCTCTCTCTCTCTCTCTCTCTCTCTCTCTCTCTCTCTCTCTCTCTCTCTCTTTTTCCAAGGCAAACCTTGAGACTTCAGCGGTCAAAAAATATCAGTCACACACCTAAAGTGAAATTCACTCTGGAAATTATGTAAATACACGTACAGGAGTTCAGAGATAAGGGAGCAACTATTACATAACGTATCTGCTGTCTAAATACCTAAGAGTTCCAGGACGGAAGAGATGGGAACTGGTTCTGTCCACCCTTGACCTTGAACTTCCTGACTTGTGTTAGTTTAAGGCATCCCTGTGGCATCATTGAAGCAGAGCTCCATGCATAAACTTGGAATTTCCTCTGTGAGTCTGCTGAGAATATAAATCAGAACCATATGAGATGTGTCCTAATCCAGGATGTAAAATAACATGGGAAATGTCACCCCAGAAAGTACCCTGTGACATTCATTCATTAGGACACGCATACTTTCTTTTTCTCTTTTCCTTAGAACAAAAGCCTCAGGAGAAATGAATTTATTTTAAACTGGGGAGTGTGGAAGCCTTGGATGATAAGAAGAGAGGGTCTTAAACTAATGGCAGTGGAAATATTATTTAGCCATTTAGAATATCTTTCAATAGAATATTGAAAGGATATCTGTTGGAATTGTCAAATAAAAAATAATGATTTATTAGTAGATTGTATAAGGGTAGACAAGATGGCTCAGCTGGTCAAGAAAGACCTTGGTGCTAAAGCCTGCCAGGCTGTATTTGATCCCAAGAGCTCTCAGTGGAAGGAAAGGACCAACTCCTCAATGCTTCTCCACATGTGTGCTGTAGTACACTCAAATTGCTTTTGTTCTCTCACTTGTGTGTTCTCTCTCTCTCTCTGTCTGTCTCTCTCTCTGTCTCTCTGTCTCTGTCTCTCTGTCTCTGCCTGTCTGTCTGTCTGTCTGTGGGTCTCTCTCTCTCTCTCTCTCTCACACACACACACACACACACACACACACACACACACACACACACACACACACACACACACACGCTAGCTAAAATAATTGTTTAAGGGACTGGAGAGATAGATGCTCCATGGTTAAGATCTCTCACTGCTCTTCCAAAGGACCTGAATTCAATCCTCAGCACCTGTACTGGGCAGCTCACAGCCATCTGGAACCCAAGCTCAGGGGGATCTGGCGCCCTCTTCTGGCCTCCACATGCACATTCTCACACACACAAAATTAAATACGTCTTTAAGATTAATAAGATTGGGGGATGGAGAGATGGAGAGGCTGGAAAGATAGGTCAGCAGTTAAACGTGCTGGCTACTCTTACCAAGAACCTGGGTTCAGTTCTGAGCACCCTTATGGTGCCTCAGAACTACACACAACAGCCCCAGAGGATGCAATGCCCCCTTCTGGCCTCTATGAAAACTGCATTCATGAGAAGATACCCTCCCACACACACAAACACACACATAATATAAAAATAAGATAAATCTTAAAAACAAAGAATGGGTGGTGGAATATTTTATCAGCATGTGACTGGTTTTGGAGAAAGAAATACACTCGTTCAGAGCCGGGCATTTATGTTCTGACAGGATGGAGTTAGGTGCCACAGAATAGTATGTGTCTCTGAACTCCCGGGTTTCACCTTCCTCTGGTCATGACCTTGATGACAGAAGTGTGTTATGAATCAAGGAAAGGGTTGCTTAAAACCATGGTGAGATAAGATAGGTGTTTATAAATGGACTTGATGTTCTGAAAAACGTAATGATTGGTAATCTTAAATTTGCCCTAAATAACCTGTATTTTAGCTTCCCATCATTACTTAGAATAACATATAAAGAAAATATTATACAGAAAATCATATTGGTATGTACACACACACACACATATATATGAATTATTCAGGTATTTGAAAACATCAAAACAAACTTAATACAGATTCACAAAAGTGCAGGAAAAAATAATGGATCCTGACATCAGGCGAAATTGAAGGTGGAGAAAACCATAATATGCTGCCTATACCTGTAATTTAGTTTATAAAGCCCTCCTGGGAGAAGGGTCTGGGGAAGTGTGTAATCTTAACGAGCACTTTATTCACGGCCATATAGAGATGAAATGGATAGCCTGGCATTAATTTGGACAGAATCCGCCTCGTATCTGGCCAAAGAAATACAGATTTAATAAGCAGGGCCTTCACTTGAGAAGTTCTCTGTAAAGGCGAAGGCGTCATTTGCCTTAAGTAGTGCATTCATCATGAACCTAACTCATTGTTATGAATTATCCTAAACCTATAACTACGAGCCTGTTGAAATCTTAACACCTTCCAGAAACCATAATACTGGTAATTGTATAATTGTATTCAAGGAGACATCTTGTGGTAACTGAGCCATCCCTCACTGCTAGTAAGACCTTTAAGAACTCAATGCACAATATGCTTGCCGGTTCAATGGAAGGAAGAAGCCACCGTTCCCCAAACCCACTTTCCTGAATCACTCCTGTTAAATGGTTTCCTGAACACTTAGGGAGTGGCTGCTTCACACTAGAGCCAGCCCAACTGTGAAGTTTGCAGGAGATTTGTAAGGACAGTGGTCGTGAATATGCCAGTAATAAACCCCAGTAATAAAGCCAGCCCACAGTAGAGGAGCTCTGGTTCCTCCTAGCCAGCCAGATTCCTGATAATTCATTCTAATGTGGCTCTGGTTTGAATTTTTAGTTATTTGGAAAGACTACTTTTGGCCTTTGGGATAGCTAAGAAAGACTGTGTGCTATCCAGAGAGAGCACATGGACCCAAATGTACTTAAAGCACTTAGCTAAGCATTTCTGTTCTGATGGGAGCACCAGTTTAAAAAAATGACAGAGCTGGAGAGCTGGCTCAGTGGTTAAGAGCACTGACTGCTCTTCCAGAGGTCCTGAGTTCAATTCCCAGCAACCACATGGTGGCTTACAACCATCTGTAATGGGATCTGACACCCTCTTCTGGTGTGTCTGAAGATAACTATGGTGTACTTGTATACATTAAATAAATAAATACATACATACATACATAAATACATAAATGACAATAAGTCTGTAACTTTAAAGGAACTCTGCAAACTTGTGCAGCAGAATCCTTGGAGCTCAGTAAAGCTCTTGCTTTGACTAGGGCCATCCTGAGCCTGGTACAGCCACTGTTTGCACCTATGTCACTAAGTAGTATCTCCTTTTAGCAACATTGTATAAATCTTCTCTACCGTAGATGTTCAGCCTTCTCCACCTTCAGTTAGCACTGGGGAGGACTTACTGAAGTGTTTTATCTCAGCTACGTTAGTAGTTATAGCCCACAGCAAAATGCAACTTGGTGGTATTCCAGTATCACATATTTAACAAATCATTCCCAACAAAGTAAGTTTCATGTTTTTATAAATAACATCATTATATGGGAACATCCTCACAGTGTATAATTATGTTTGTGAGCAGCAGTCAAGCTAAGATATTATGATGTCACCAATCAGGCAGATAACATGCATTAAATTATGTGTTGGTAATAGGACAAGAGTTAATTCTTCTTAGATTGTACCTTTCGGGTTTTCTTCGATAAATGTTTTTAAAACTGAACCTGTACAATTATTTTTTTAAAAACATAATACTGTTTTGTAAAAACATATCACTAGTCAGATGTTTGTTTCTGTAGTGCCTTTATTATCATACCCACAGGAACATACAGCTTTCTAGCTCTGTTGAGATAGTGCCCCCTCCAATAGGTCCCCATAACCCCACCCCCACCAGGTCTGTCTATGAACAGATTCTCTCACTCTAAGCAAGAGGCTGTAGTTCCAGTGAGGAGTCACACTGAGCATAGCAGAACTGGTACCCAGGTGAGGATAAGCCTGTGACTTCCTGTCAAGTGGAATCACAGTCAGGTCACGCAAGAGAGTACCCAGCCAGTAAACAGATGCTTACTGAACTTGTTGCATAAGCCAATCAGAAGCCTGCTTGTTTTTTGTACAGACCAGTGACTAAATGAAAAGCCAAAAAGCTAAATTATTTTCAGCCCCCAAATGCAGTTGACATGAAACCATAGGGTTCCTCTGTTTACACAGTGGGAGAAGGCTTTTTAGGAACACAGGGTGGTCAGCCTCCCTTAAACAAACCAGAAGAGGTTCTTCACATTAAGAGGTTCTGCTATGAGAACCGGTCAGCGTTGACTCATCCTCTGTCCCTGGTACCCAGGCTATGTATGGTCTCTGTCTGTCTTTTATCCACTTGGGGGCTGGCTCTGTCATCTGACAGAGAAGCATAGTTTCTATTGGGTTCATGTACAAATAGGGTTTGGGGCATCCTCCAAGAGAACATTGCACAAAATTAGATAACTGCTGTAGAGTCAAATGATATTATTACCTGGAATACTTACAAAACTGATATAGGAGGATCTGGGAAGAGGGCTCCATTGGTAAAGCACTCAATGAGTAAGTTTGATCCCAGGACATACTGGTCTCAGTGGTGCATACCGGTACAAAGACAGTAGAGGGCTGCCCAGGTAGTCTAGCTAAATGTTGAGTTCTTGATTCAGTAAGAGAGACAGACATTGTCTCAAGCAACAGGTGGACAGCAACAAAGAAAGGTCAACCTTAGACCCCCACATTCTCACACTTGTGTGTGGGTATCTGCACACACTGCACACTTGAACATGTGCACACCCATATTAACACACACACTCCTTACTTAATTCTGTAAAAGTCCTGCCATGATACCTGGCCAAATGGACTACATTCTCCCCAGCAAAGAACAATAATCCTTTTGATTTCTCTTTCCATAACATCAGGTACCTGAGGTCTACTTCATAAACCACTGAACAACATCATCAAAAATAACAGAAATAACTCAGGAGTCCTGGGAACACAGTGAAATCTCACATAGTGCTATAGGTCCCACTGTATCGCCCTGGGTGGGGGGAATCGCCTTACTGTCCCACATGGGCAACAACGTATGTGTTACCTGTCTGGTAGTCCCTTGGAAGCCATCTCGGTTATTGAATCAAAAGTCATGGCATATACTGGGTTTAGACTACAATCTGAATTTCAGCATCCATTGGGACTCTTGGGTCATATCCCTGCAGGTAAAAGGGTACATCTCTAGTCCAATGTTGAGGTCTGTGGGCCCTTTTTTCCACTGGCATTCTTGGGTCCCACCCCCACATATCTTGTGTTTTCAGCAAGAGAGCTGCGATGAGTTGACCCATTCCTGGAGCTGCTACAAGGACAGGTGAGGGCTGAAAATGGGAACAAACAGAATAGCCCGATGTGATTTTAATGGCACAAAATGATTTTGCATAATACATTGATGGTTACTAAGAGCACATTAAAGAATAAATGCCCACGGCTTTCTTCATCAAGTGTCATTTAAATCCCATTAGATAGAGCCTTGTGAAATGGCACTGGCAATATGACTCCCTTCTAATTTTCCTGTGTTTTGGCCACTGTGAAGGCCCTGGGGAAATAGCGTTTGTCTGATAGGCATTAGAAGGAACAGTGGGTGAGCCACAGACATTGTAAGGTGCCTCTCCAACTCAGCTCAATGGTCAAAGTGAAATTTCATGGTGGGAATTATACAACAAAGATATATAGCTTTGTTAATGGTTGGTGGGTTTGTTTTGCTCTTTGATTGAGATGTCAAGATTTTAGGCCAGCAGCCACACTCCCTTCTGCTCTCCTCATATTTTCCTGCCAAGCTGCCTGAAACTGGGTGCATATACAAAGCTGTTATGCCCTTTAGATGAATTGAATCCTTTATCATTACGTAATGACCTTTGTCTCTTGATAGATTGTAACTCTCCCTGCTCTCCCAGTTTCCACTTGTCTAACATATTAGTAACTCATCTCACCATAGTGACAAAATTCCTGAAAGAATGAATTTTAGAGATCTGCTTGGCCTCACAGTTTGAGGTGATCCAGTTCGGCACGGCGGAGAAAGGCCTGCTCATATCGAGACAGTCTGGGGAGCACAGAGGTCAATGGAAAAGAGGCTGACCTATAACCCTAGTACCAACCCCACCCACCCATCCCCCAGGGACCCACCCCCTGCAGCTCGGTACCACCTCCTAAGGTTCTACCACCTTCCAAAACACCACCACCATGTGGTGACCAAGCATTCATGATCCCTTAAGGCACGATTCCCATCCAACCATAATGCAGTGTCCTTTCTATACTCTCATTTTAAACCTTATGTGTCCTTATAACCAAACAAGTCCTCCAGTAGGAAAGTGTCTTACTGAATGAATCTTACTGGAGAATGCAAGGGGACAGTGAGTGTTTGGTAGACATTTAGGCAAACAGAAAGGCAGCTGTGTATGAAGACCTTCTCACTGTGGCTTGGTGAGTGGCAGTTTCTAGTTTGCTATCATTTACTCCTTGCAATTCAGTGATTTGAGTATGAAACCTTAAACCTTGTCATAAGAGGGTTAAAAGCATAGTTCATTTGAATGGCTAACAGAGACTGGTTCTAATTAAGGTTTGACTATTTGTGTTTATGTATAAATGGTATTTCAGTTCATTATCAATGTTCCTACTGGGGGAAAATAAAGTGGTTTGGAGAAACTTTATGTGGAATCTCTCTACCTTGCCTCTGCCCATCCCTCCTCCTGGCCATAGTTCTTAGTCCCAGAGATTTTTCTAGACAGGTCCCTGGCTCTCTAATTTCCCCACATCTTGCTATCATTTAGTTCCAGGGGTTTAATGTCCTATGTTTACCTGAATTCCCAATTCCCTCCAAATCCCCATATGCTGTAAAGCACCTAACTTGTAGGTCTCCCTGTGTCTTCATTCGCTGGTTCTCTGGTACTTTCTTGCTTGAAGCTATGATTTAATCATAGCACAAACAAAAGTAAAACAGAAAAATGCATAGAATTGCTGTGATTCACTAGAAAATGTAGGAATCTTTGATTCCTTACCCACTCATATAACTGAGCTTAAATTAAGCGAGTCTGGAAATCCAGACTGTTTTCTCATGTCGGCCCTCTGTTTCATGCTGAACTAGGCAGCAGGTCTGCAGCTTGTAACTGGAGATGAATACGCAATCCATGCTGGTCAGAATTAGCAGAAACTTCTCAACTCAGACAAAAACCAGAACTTGAAGGTTTTCTGTCCCTGTTGTGGGAACAGATTAGGGATACTGACAGAAGGAAGCACATCTTTAGGGGCTAAGATCTGGCCTTTGGTTTGTTTTCTTAATATAAATTAAATGGATTTGTCACGTCAAACATGATGAGCCTTTATTGTGAGAGGGCCCAGTCTCAGGCCTGTGGCCCATGTTAGATGGGTTTTGTGCAAAGGATTCAAGAAAGGTCTTTACTGGAAGTTTTGTCTGCAGAGGAAAACAAGCGGAAACTCACTGACGGAGCACCCCGTGGTCTAGGAGAGCTTTGATTGGGATATTTCCCTGGGCTTTTTACTTCTATTTGGAGAAGCTGAACTTTTGACAGATGGACTTCTTTTCCCTAGGCTGATGTTTATCTAAGAGTGTGGTGGTTGAGAAATAATCCAGAATTCACAAGGTCAGAGAATGGCCTGGTTTACACACGGTCCCTCCGCCCATCTCACCCCAGATTCCCTTAGGGAGGGTTGCTGGTGTATCCATCCCACAAATTCTCACCCAAAGGACCCACCAGCCTCTTGGGTGCGGCCCTCTCCATTCTGGCAGCTCCATTAGACTCAGGCCTCAGGGTCCTCTTACCTCTGCACTCTGAGTTTGAAATCAGTCCAATATTCTTGACCAATGAGCATCTTCATGCAGTGCACTGGGAATTAAAACCATCGGTAAGACTGGATTTTTGTAATGCCTCCCTTTGTGAGAAAATAGACTACTCCATTGTATTTTTTGATCCTGAATGGGAGAGTTAAAGTAAAGCTAAATAAATAATCTCAGGCTTATCTTGGAAAATTGTAAAGGACCCATTAAAAAGAGGATTATAATTATTATAATAAGCCATTCTTTTCCTCCCTAGTCACCTAGTTCCTTGGTACATAAAGATGGTATTTTTCCCTAGGGGACACTCAGCCTTTGTGTTCTGCCCTGGGAGGTTGGTTATCATCCATAACTATGGCTCCACAAGGAAGATAACCCAAGCACACACAGAACGGTGCTTCATGTGGCCTGCACAGTCTCTGCATCCTCCTTCTGGGTAGACTGACTTTCGCCTTGTAATGACTTGCACGGAACACACCAGAACGACTGAGGTTGTCACACTCACGATGTTCTTTTTCTTGTATGTTTTAGAAATTGAGGCGAAGGAAGCATGTGACTGGCTCCGAGCTGCCGGGTTCCCGCAGTACGCTCAGCTGTATGAAGGTATGTGAGCCTTTCTCCGTTTTTCACAGAGAGAACTGACAACTGAGACCCTGCCTGAAGGGAGGGAGGGAGGGAGGGAGGGAGGGAGGGAGGGAGGGAGGGAGGGAGGGAGGGAGGGAGGGAAGGAAAGGAAGGAAAGGAAGGAAAGGAAGGAAAGGAAGGAAAGGAAGGAAAGGAAGGAAGGAAAGGAAGGAAAGGAAGGAAAGGAAGGAAGGAAAGGAAGGAAAAGGATTGATTGATTGATTGATTGATTGATTGATTGATTGCTATAGTTTAAATCTAAACAATCCCCAACTCCTATTCTCTACCAGCAATTTACTAATTAGGAAGGGAAAGCCCAGGACATTAAGCGATCTCGTCCTAGTTAGAGTTTCTGCTATTGTGACAAACACCATGACCCAAATAAGGAAATGGTTGTTTCAGCTTACAGCTCTCAGGCCACACTCCTTCCCTGAGGGAAGGCAGGGCAGGAACCTGGAGGCAGGAATGGATCCAGAGGCCAAGGAGGGATGCTGCTTATTGGCTTGCTCTTTGTGGCTTGCCCAGCCTGCTTTCTTATAGCACCCAGGACCACTAGCACAGGGGTGGCCCCACCCACAGTGAGTGGGAACCTCCCACATCAATCATTAATCAAGATAATATCCCACATATTTGTCTGCAGGCCAATAGCATGGAGGAAATTTCTCAGTTAAGATTTCTTCTTCCCAAACATGTCTCTGTGTCCAGACAAAAAAAAAAAAAAAACAAGCAGCTCGCTGTCCTTACATGGATGGATGGGAAATTTAAAAATCCCAGCCTTTCTGATTCTTGATGAATCATATATACATATACATATGATGCTATAGGTACTATGAGATTTAATGTGAGCAGTCCATAAGTATCTAAGATGTGCTATAGCTCAGAAACATGTACATGCTACATGGTATATATATATACACACACACACATATATATATGACATAAATATAATGAAAACAGCAGAGCTTGCTCTGTAACTGCTATTATTCAAAAACCAATATTCAGTGAATACTCACACTTCTGCCGTAAAGTAGCCTTCATGACTGTGATACTTACTTTACAGTTGAGGGAATGTTACTTGCCCAGAGCAACGCAGCAAAGAAGTAGTGTATACTTAAAACTAGAGTCCCTGGGCTCCTGTTTTTGTTTTTGTTTCTTTAAGATTTATTTGTCTATTGTATGCATATGAATACACCACCATTGCTCTCTTCAGACACACCAGAAGAGGGCACCAGACCCCATTATAGATGGTTGTGAGCCACTATGTGGTTGCTGGGAATTGAACTCAGATCCTCTGGAAGAGCAATCAGTGCTCTCAACCACTGAGCCATCTCTCCAGCCACCTGGGCTCCTGTTTCTGGGTTTCTTGCTGTGATGTATAATCACGTGACAGGAGAGTGAGGTGCCGTTCACTGGGGACCATGAGGGATTCAGTCACTGGGAAATACTTTGAGTTCATCCACTTGAGTGGATTCTTTTTTATAAAGGCAAGGGTTATGTCTTCCAATTGAAATGTCTACAGCTAAGTAAATATGTCAGTATATTTAAACTTTTACTGTGTAGCCTATGCTCTAAAGAGAAAAAGATGTGTGCCCAGGATGGGGGGGAAGTGTCTGCTTCCAACCCAGAGGAGGATTTAGAAACGTTAGCTTCATTTTAACTGGGAAGACATGGGGCATACAAAAGAGGAAGCCATGGCGGTCACAGTGACCAACATGAAAGTTGACCTTGGGCCATTATGTCAAGTGATAGCAAGAGGTTTTCCTATGTAAAAGAGGGACCTAAAATGAAAGCCATATTCCGGATTTTGACAGTTACCACCCCAGTTGGCATGAGTCCTCTTTTGGGGAACAGTCACGGGCTAGGAATCTCTTCTTTTGTGGCATCAATTCAGGGACTTCAAGATGACTGAAAATTTTGCTACCAAAAGAAGAAAGGGAGAAAGGGAGGGAGAGAGAGAGGGAGGGAGGGGGGAAAGAGGAAGGAAGGAAGGAAGGAAGGAAGGAAGGAAGGAAGGAAGGAAGGAAGGAAGGAAGGAAGGAAATCAGATCTGAGACTTATTAAACTTGGGCTATTTTTGGAAATGTCCTTTTTGAAGGAAAAAACGTTTGCTAAACTAAGAATTCTATGAAGTCATCTGTCTGTGACCTATCCTGTGGTGAATAGGAAGAATGCAGGAGCTGTTCTTCATGTCCTCCTGAGGAATGTCAGATAAGGATGGGCTTAAAGGGCCCTTGGCATGCAATCCTGCCCAAGGTTAAGATGCTTGTTTTCATAGTTTGCACTTACACTGCACTCTCAAGAGCATTTTCTGTGAATAATAATAATAATAATCTGTGTGCTATTTTTAAATTCTGACAGCAATAACAATAAGCAGTAACTGTGATTTAAGATTTAAGAATGGTGATTTGTGCAGAACCTGATGGCCTGAGTTCATGCAGCCAAAGGCATAAGCCTCTGTCTTCTTTCTCTCTCAGATTCGCAGTTCCCCATCAACATTGCGGCCGTCAAAAAAGACCATGACTTTCTTGAAAGGGACCTTGTAGAACCTCTTTGCAGGTAAGCCAGATGAGTGAAGTATCTTTGGTTTTGGTTTCTTTCCTTGGTCTGTCTCTATTTGGGCAGCACAAAGTTAAAGGTTGACATTAACAACTTAGGAAATACGTATATTCTGGTCACTGTTGCTGGTTGGTCCTGGTACCCTGAGGATGCTCAGCTCCTGTTTCTGTAGAGTTTAAATCTTAAACAGGGGCTTGGGGGGCACTTCAGACATTAGATTAGGAAAAAGAGTAAGAGGAAGAGAGAAGAAAAGACAGAAGAGGAGAGAAAAAAGAGAAAGGGGGGATATTTCCGAGTATTGTTAAATGCCATTTTTAAAATGTGAGCTAATGATTAGGACAGTAAGGAGACAGCACAGGTGAGGTGGCGGAAGGATTCAGGAGGGTCGGTCATCTCAAGTGTTGTCAGGGCAATGTCTGAGATTCCCTTTGAGGATGTTCAACCTGACCTAAGTTTTTTTTAACATATATAAAGTCAAGTGGTTATATCTTCAAATCAGAATACGTAAGGCCAAGTAAATACACCGGCAGATTGACTTATTTAAACCTTTCTCGTGTAACGAATCTTTTAAAGAGGCAGAAATGTATATATGAAGAATTCTCTCCTCTCAAGCACTTTGCAGAGTAGTTGTAGAAGCCTGGGTGAAGCAATGAGGCATGAGCAAATGAACAATAAGAAACCATTGAACTTGGGCTCATAATTGTAAAGATCCGACAGAATCTGTATCAAATTCCATGTGAAAGGTCAGTTGTGTCTATAGAACTTTGCAGTTGTGTGGCTAACACTCTGGGAAGAAGTCAGAGCTGGGGTAGGTGTCAGCGCAGGACACTTTCAGTCTTCAGGCCACATAGAGAGGACTTGGTGATCCTATACTGATAACCTCAGTCCACTGATCTTCCTTATATGTCCTGCATTTGGTAAGCATGACTATTTAATGATGAGCATAGAGATACCAAGGCATTCCCAAATAGCGTAAATAATCTTAGGTATACTGGATCCCTGACCTCAGGTTTTGTGCTCTGAGCTTGCTATATGATTAAAAAAAAAAAAAAAAGATTTGTGTTCATCTCTGCTATTCACAAAGACAGTCCTGTGTGTCTGCTTAAGTTTAATGTATCAAGCCTGTCAGTTTAAAAGAGGGAAGAATTCTGAATCATAAACTTGGGCTGGCTGGCTGGTTAAATGCACTTGCCACCAAGCATAACTACCTGAGTTTGATTCCTGAGACCCACAAAGTTGGAGGAGAGAATCAAATCTCGAAAGCTGTCCTCTGGCATCCATACATGCACTATGGCATGTGTGTGTGCGCACATGCACACATACATACACACACACTAAAATACATAGATACATACATACATACATACATACATACATACATACATACATACATACCTAAAATCATATATTTGAGTGGAATGAGTGGACACAGGCTATTTAGGCTAGAAGAGAAACATGCACATGTCTGTGCCTTCGTAAGAACCCGTGGGGTAAATGGATGACTTCCTTGTGATCCTTCCAAAGCTCTGACTTGGAAGAGTTCCATTTCCGCTTCTCCATCTGGAAGGCACACCTGCAGCATGAACAGATCCTTCCGGAAAAACATTCATTCCACTCAGGAACACGGGCTGCTTTTTCTCTAAGTGTTGAGTATATTCCTGTTGGCTGGCATTTTAAAAAAGTAATTTCTATTTTCAAAATTATATTTTACTATCTTTTTCCATTAAGTCTTCTAAATTTGTTTTCTATAAATTGACTTATATTTAGCATTAGACACACACACACATATTCAATATGGACTAATACCAGTGTGCAATCAAGACTTGACAAAGTTCCATCCATTGCTCCTGAAGCCCCTACTCCCAGCCCCTGGCAACCACAGATTTATTGTCTGTGCCTACATTTTGGCTCCATCAGGACATAGCAGAGATGACATGGAACAGGATATGGCTGGTTTTGTCTGGCTTCCTTCACTCAGTGTAATGTTCTTAATTCGTGTTAATTTCTGTTTCAAAAATATATTCCTTTCCACTGTACAGAAAGACTTCGGGGTTCTCCAGTTTGAGGGTATAAAGACACCCTAACATTGATATATGTGGTTTGTGTGAGCGTAAATATACATTTCTTTTCAGTAAAATCTTAAGGATGGGACTGTGGGGGCTCAGGACAAATCTTTTCTATCTTTATAAAGAGCTTCAAGTGGCCCTGTTCTTTTGTATTCCTGACAACATACAAGGGTCCAGTTACCTGGCCCTTGGTAGTATGTTTTTGTTTTGCTTGTAGACATTCTAACTGGTATCTGGCTGTGGTTGCGTTGTGATTTTAAATGTTCATTTTCTTAGTGACCAATAAAACTAAACATCCTCCCATGTCTCACCAACCTACCTTCTCCTGCAAAATATCTATTCAAGCTTTCTCTCATTTTTAATTGAATAATTTCTATTCCTGAGTTTTGAGAGATTTTGTTGTTGTTATAGATACCTCTCTTGTCAGATACATTCTTGTAAACATTTTTCTGCCAGAATGTAGATCTTTTTCAATATTATCATAGAATGGGAGAGGTTCTTAATTATTCTAGCCAAATTTGTTTATTTCATGTATATTTAAGAGTGTATCTAAAAATGACCTCCTGAGATGAAGTGCTAAGTATGTTATCCTGTGCATTTTGAATTTGTGTTTATCTTAGTAAGTACAAGGCCTGGGCCAAGATTCATTCTGTGTCTGACTGTTCCAACTACTTGTTGAAAGGACTGGACAGCCGTCTTCATCAAGTCACCTTGATATACACCTGTGCATTTTTGTGTATATGTCTGTGTCCAGGACACACATGCTACAGCGCCTATGTGGAAGTCAAAGGACAACTTGTAGGAGTTGGTTCTCTTCTTTCATCCTCTGGGGACTGGGACTTGAACTCAGGTCATCCTGCTTGGTGACAAATGCCTTTAGCCACTGAGCCATCTCACTGGCCCTAAATTGATGTGTGGATTAGTAATCAGCGTATGTTTAGGTTTCCCGATGTTTACAACAGCAAACTGTAGTTGGCAGCACAGGACGTGGACTTGATTAATACCTAAGAGTTTCGTGATTCCATTGCATACTGCTATTTTTGCACCCAGGGTTTATTACTAGAATATAATTTTTAATATGTTTATACCAAAAAAAATCTTTCTAAGCTATTTTATTAATCCTTGTGAACAAGCATTTGACTAGAAGTGTGTGAACCTCCGTTCTCAGAGTGCAGGAGCTGTGGGTAAAATAGAGGCCAAAGGAAGAGTCACACACACCCTGGGTGGATCAAAGGAAGCAAGAGTAGGTAGGCAGCCAAAGGCAGCTGCCTGGAGAACTAGCGGGGAATTGTTTCTCTTCACTGTGAGTTCTACACAGTACAGATTTCCTGCCTCGTAAATACCAGAAAGCAACAGAGTATCTCCCGCCAGAGGAGAATGAGGATGCCTTAAAAACTTTTGAGATTAATGGGCAGCTGAATAGAAACTTGCCTATTCAGAAGGTAAGTATTGATTAATGCCCAGAGAGCCGTAAGGGGGTGGAATTCTATTCATGTTCTTCTTTGTGCAATGCATTTACAAAGCTAGTGGTTCTTTTCTTAACTTCTGAAATTACATCTGTTTGCTTATTTGTCTGTTTACTTGCTGTGTGGCATGGGCACCAGAGGACATCTTTATTAGAAGTTTGCTATCCTTGTCCCACCATATGGGTCTTGGGAATTGAACTTGGGTCCTCATGCTTGGCAGCAGGCACCTTCACCTGCTAGTCTGTCCTGCCCATCCCTCTACTTTATTTTTAAATCTCTATGGGCTTTACAGTTCTCATGGTTGTTTGAAATTCTGAGGCCATGCAAAATGGTAGAGGGAATTAAAGCCAGAGGGAGCTCCTTCCAGGGAGACAGGAGAGCCAGAGTCCCCTGCAAAAGGATGTTCACTGCCGAGATTTTACTCACAAGTGGCAGGTTCACTTCTCAGATCCCAGTTTACTACAGAATCGTTGGACAGTGTAGCTTAAAAATACAGCTCCTATTGAGAGTGAGACTGCCCAGAAGGAATCAGGGTAGATGCTCAGCTGTATGCCACCTCCTTTTCTGTAGCTCTGAGGTTTAGTCCCCATAAGGCAGGCAGATTTGCTGCCTTTGCTGCCTTTGCTGAAAACATGAACCTCTGGAATGGCAACTGAGTTCTTTGTGCATGGCTGCAAGGATGACTGCAGGACCAGTGTCCAGCAGGCTCTGTGTAGAAGGCTGCTACTGCAGGCACGGAGAGCTGTTTCCAGTATTTCAGAAGCTACTGTTAAAAGTTCTACTTTCCTGGGTTGTGACTGATTGTTGACTGAGAGTCTCTTCCTCCGTATGTCATGGAAAGTTCACTGCAAATCCAATTATCTGAGTGAGCTGGTTGGAACGTTAGCCCTATGGGACACCTGGAGGGCACAAAAGGTGTCAAAACAGCTTGCTAAGTTTGTCCTTTGGTGCAAATCACAGCAGGCTGAAGCACTGGGGAGGTGAGACGCTCCCTTCTGCAGTGCTGGGTTGTGGTATTCACTGCAGCTGGCTGCAGACATAGGCCTGGATGCTCAAACATGACCTTTGAATTCCTAAATTAATGTGAAGATAGCAACTCATCTGCATAATGCATGTTGTTAATAGATGCTAATTAATTATAGCATATGACAAATGAGGGCATGGGCTGTGTGTGCTGTCGCATGTTGATGGACCTAGCTATGACTACCCAGTGCAGCTTTCCCCAGTGTTTAAATAAATGAAAAGTGATGAGGGGCCTCTCAAGAAGCCAGGAGCCATGAGAGGAAAGGATGCAAGGAAGAAGGATAATGCCAGGGAGAAGGATATTACAGTTCACTGCTGCACACCCCCATTTGATCCAAGGATGCCAACAGCATTAATATTAAACAATGGCAGTCTCTGTGAACATAATGCAAACCTTTCCCTTTAAAAATATTTGTCTTAGAAGGGGCTGGAGAGATGGCTTAATGGTTAAGAGTGCTTCCTGCTCTTGCAGAAGACTCAGGTTCAATTCCCAGTACCTACGTGGTGGCTGCCAACTATAACTCCTGTATACCAAGGGATCTGACACCCTCTTCTGACCTCCATGGGTGCCAGATACACAAATGCTACAGATATACATGCAGAACACCCATATACATAAAATGATGATAATAATTGTCTTGGGCATGCTGATACAACTCCTTTCTGACAGCACAGCCTGCCCTGTCTCTTTCTCTTTCTCTTTCTCTCTCTCTCTCTCTCTCTCTCTCTCTCTCTCTCTCTCTCTCTCTCTCTCTCTCTCCCCCTCTCTCTCTCCATTGACCTTTGGCCCTGATTTCCTCCCACACCCCAGCTAAAGGTCAGAGGCAGATCCAGGGTTTAAGCACTAGCACAGGGGTGATTTCTCATGCTGTCAATCCTTGGGGGAATAGCCAAGGAGAAAGCAGAGGGAGGCATGTCCATCCTTGCTGGCTCCACAGTGGCATGGCGACAGTCATTTGCTTACTTCAGACTATATCTCTACTTTCTTTATCACATCCCATCCTACCCCAGACACAAGGAAGCCTTCCTATGCCTGGCCTGTGACTTTTGCACACCCGGAGTCTGGGAATTACATAACAGAATTGTGTATTCGGCACAGAGCATCCTCTCTGTTCTCTGCAATGTGTGCTTGCCAGACTCTCTCAGCACCAAGCCCTTTCCCACGCCCCGTGGCTGCAGCACATGGAAGACCCCATGAAGGGCTGGGCTTTGATCCCAGGGTCGGGAGCACATCTTCACTGATTGTGGTTCCTTGAATGTCTTTGAGGTTCCCACCCAGAACACTCCTTAGCTGACAGGGTTCCATCCACCACCCTGACAGGAGCCAAGGGTAAGAAGTTCAGGCAGTTGGAACGGAATCAGAATGGTCTGGAAGAGATGAACACCTACCTCTGCTTGCTATTCCTCCCATGCCTTTGGCGAGGAAATAAAAAAAAAAATCACAGGAAACCAGCCATTAAATCAATGTAGGAGACCTCGTGAACCATCTGAGGTCTGGCAGTGGAAATGTCAAACCAGAGCCTAAAGTATGAGGAAGGAGGAAGAGGACCTACTGTTTTGCTGTGGTCGCTAAGGGAGGAGCAGACAGCCTGCCCTGTCCCGGGGCTTCTCTACAGCATGAGTCAGGCCTGGGAAGCTGCACCTAGCCCCTCACACTGAAACTCTCGCTCTCCCTCTACTACCAAGGCACAGCCCCAGCCTCCCTTCTTGACCACTGCCTGGCTCCCACTCTGGTCCTCTGGACTGTGAGGGACTTCCAACTCCACATCACTGGACTGCATCTTACTTAACTGCACATCGTGGGTACAGGTCCTTGTACTAAATAAGACTTCAATAATTATTTGTTAAGTTTAACCAGAGCTTGGTAGAAATAACCTTTCAGCCCACAAATTATTATATTGTTCTTTGGTTAGGAAATATATGATGATAGACTCTTCATTTTCTCTCAAGAATAATTTAAAATGCTGTCCTTCGCTGAAGACTTCCTCCTCTTCCTCTTCCCCCACCTCCTCCACTTCCTCTTCCTCCTTCTTCAGATAGGATCTTACTATGCAGTTGCAGCTGGCCTAGAACTTGCTATGTAGACCAGGCTAGCTTCAGACTCACAGAGATCTGCTGATCTCTGCCTGGGATTGAAGGTGAGCATCACCACACACAGCGTTCAGACTTCCTAAAAGAGCTTTCGGTGACTACTAGCTTCTGGCTCTTAATACCTGCACTCTCTCAACCCTCCTCCCTCCGCCCACTCAGTGCCGCCCAGCCCCCACAATGGGTAAATAAATACAAAGGAACGTGTGGATTTACAGCACCTGTTCTTTCTTAAATGCTTAATCAACTACACCCTCCTCTCATGAGTGCAAATTCCCTGGCTTCTGAGACACCTTCGGTTCTTGTTGATATACACTCAGACTTTCACCTTCCCAAGGCTGGCTTTCTTCCTTGGCCCTAGGTTCTGAACACTGGAATTCACTGTGGTTCTAAATTTGTTTCCCCAGCTGTTGATATCCATGGGATCACCATCCGTGTGCTCACCCAACCCTCTCTTGACCACTTTGCTCTCTATCCTCCAGGTTTCCTTTTTCTTTCATTGAATATAGATTTTTTATATATATACAGTATATACTGATTGTGGTTTCCTCTTCCCCAGCTCCCCCCTTAGATCCTTTCCAACATCCCATCCACCCAAATCTACACCCCTTACTTTCCCACTCTGTCTCTCATTAGAATACAAACAAGCACCTCATAAGTAATAAAAAGATACGATAAAAACAAATCAGAATAGGAGGACAAAACAAAGAGTAGAAAAAAAAAGAGCCAAATAAAAAGTACAAGGAATACAGATAGATACAAAGACAGGCATGTTCCCACACAACATGAAAACACAACCATAATATATAAAAGCTCAACCATAGTATATAAGCAAAAAGATCTGAAAGGGAGAGAAAAAGCAAACAAAGCATTGTGAGTCAAAAAAAAAAATCACAAAAATATCATTGAGTTTGTCTTATGATAGCCCTCTATTGCCAGACACAGGGCTTGCCCTTAAATGTGGCTTGTGTAACCAGAGAGACGCCTTTGGATAAAATAAATTTTCATTTGCAAGCAGTTATCAGTCAGAGAAAGGTTCTAGGTCAGGGATGGAAGCGTAGGCCCACTTGCCCCTCTCAGCACTGAAACCTCAGCTGGTGCAGATCTTCATGCGGCCACAGTAGGTGCTCTGGTCCCACTATGTTCAGAAGGCCTTGTTTCCTTGGCTGTCTCCATCCCCTCTGCCTCTTACAATCTTTCCACCTTCTCTTCCACAGGATTCCCTGGTCCCTGGGGGATTGGACGGGGATTTGATGGAGATGTCCCATTTAGCCCATTTAGGACTGAGTGTTCTGGATGTGCTTTGCACATTGTCCAGTTGTGGACTGATATATTTGTTCCCACCTGCTGTGGGTCAAAGCTTCTCTAATTATGGCAGAGCAAGGCACTGATCTCCCAGTATAGCAGAATGTCATTAGCAGTCATTTATTGCTCAATTGCATTAACAAACCAGTAGTATTTGGTTCTCCCCTAGGTCTCTGGCCTAGCTAGACTTAGGTTCCTGACCACCCAAAGCAGTGTGATAGGGGTTAGTTACTCCCATAAGCTTTGGGCCACTATGGCACCAGCAGATTTGCAGGCAGGTAAACTTTGTAGAACTCGGGGTTTGTGGCTCAATTGGTGTTTACATTTCTCCTCTAGTTGTGTACAGAGTACCTTCCAGGACCATGAGCACTAGCCAGTAGGGGTGAAGGCTCTAGGTGGGCACCAGCTTGATTTCTCCGTGTTCAAGGGACTGTGTAAGTATTGTCTTGAGCAATAGGGCCTGTCTGTAGATTTGTGGACAGGAACCATAACCTTGGCAGCAGACTGGGTTGTCTAGGGCTCTTCACAGGGCCCCATTAACTAACAACCAAATTAGATGTAACCTACTCCCAGAACTGAAGGTCTCATTTAGTCACCTGGGGCTGTGGGCCTTCTTGTTATTTGATGGTTTCTTTTAGATTTCTTTCACATATGTGCATATTTTAAGAAGCTTCTATAATAGGTTTCCATACAACCCCTCAAGTAGGTTAGCTTATCCATCCATCCCTGTATATCCTTCCTTGGCCCTGTCTCACCTTACATTTCCCATTTGGTCTTTCCATTCCATTCCCCCCTCTCCTTCCATTCATAATTATTTATTCTATATCTCCTTCCTAAGGTGATCCATTCCTCTCCTCTAGTACCTGACCCTTTACCTAACCTATGTGGTTTTGTGGATTGTAGTCTTCTTATTGAAGACTTAATAGCTAACATCCATATAAGTGAACACTTACCGTATTTGTCTTTTGGAGTCTGATTACCACACTCAGGAGATGACTTTCTAGCCCCATCCATTTGCCTGCAAATTTCATTTTTTAAACAACTGATTAATATTCTACTGTATAAACATACAGTGGTTTTTTAAAATCTATTCTTCCATTGGTGGGCATCTAGACTGTTTCCAATTTCTGACTATTAAGAATAGAGCAGCAATGTCACATTCGGATTCTTTAAAATACAATTTTTAAATTTATGTGTATATGTGTGCCTGCATGAGTTTATGTGCACCAAGTACATGCAAGTGGCCACTGTGGCCAGAAGGGTACATTGGATGCCCTAGAACTTGAGTTATAGGCAGTTGTGAGCCACCTGTGTGTGTGCTAGGAACCGAACCTGGGTCCGAGCAGCTTGTGCTCTGGAGTACTAAGCCATCTCGACAGTACCTCATCTAGATTCTTGAACCATCTCTTGCCTGTCCCTCTCCAGTACCTCATCTAGATTCATCTCTTGACTGTGCCTCTTAAATTCATTCTCTATCCCACCTAAGTATGTCTGTCTAAGTATGGTGCTATCTCTCAGCATAATATCCTTCAGTATATCCCCATTGTCCCCGCACTACTCCTGTGATATCTTCTCTTAGTCCTCCACAGTCTTGCTCCAATGTTATCTTTTCCATCCAATGTACTCAGGAAGTGACTGGTATCTTCTACTATTTATCATGCTCACAGCCCACATGAGACTGAGAGCCTCAAGGATAAGAACTATCTTTTGTTCATCTCTATATTCTCAGCCTCTTCCTGGGGCACAAGACACACGCCCTTAGATAGATGGATATCAGCTTTTCTCTCCCAGGACTTCCCCAGGAGAGCCCTGAGTTTGGTGCTTAAAATGAAAGCATACTCTCCCTTTGGTGATTTGGGTATTCGTCCATCTACAAGATCATAACAGCAGCAAATGAAGACTTCACAACCATTTCTTCTGAAAGGCTCAGACTACCTTCTTTGCATTAATAACAAAACCCAGATTGCTACAAGCTTAAAGAGTAATGGGCCAACCTGGGCTTTTCTGCTTCAGTGCAAAGGGACTGCCAGGCTATGCATGGAGCCTCCCTCCATTTTCTAGGTTCTACTAAAACGATTCCTCAGTAGACAGAAGCAATAAGTGAAGGAGATAGGACAGACATCACATCTAGCTGGAATGTCACCTGCGTTTGACTCCCTTGAGCCAATGGTCCTCCCAAGAAGCCTGAGTCCTTCTCTGAAAGAGGCAACGCCAATGGCCCAGAACTGTTCCCTTACCATCCATTGAACTGACTCACTTTGGTCCCCAGTAGAGGCAAACCGGGTGCAGCTCATAGGCTATGGTGTTCCGTGCTGATGGGTTCTGTGGTTCTGACTGCACCAAGACAACAGCAGTGATCTGCAGATACCATAGGTTCATGCAGTGTTCATATAGAATTGCATTTCAGGCCAGTGGTTCTCAACCTTTGGGCCATGACCCCTTTGGGAGTTGAATGACTCTTTCACAGGGGTGGCCTAAGACCATCAAAAAACACAGATATTTACATTATGATTCACAACAGTAGGCAAAAGTTCAGTTATGAAGTACAACAAAAATAATTTTATGGTTGAGAGTCACCACAACATGAGGGACTATATTAAAGGGTCACAGCATTAAGAGGGCTGAGAACCACTGTTCTAGGCTTCTGAAAATTATAAGAAGAATAAATTATGGTATAAGCTTGGGAGAGGCTCCAGTCCAGTCCATTTGTGGATGGCAAAATACATTCTATAATTAAAATTTTTATTCACGTTGGAACAGTCTGCCAGGCAATCATAAATAGACCAACGAGGACCATTCGAGAGTTTGTCTTATTACTTATAATTAAATTTAAGTTGTATTTGTCCTCGCTGAAGGTTGGCTTCACTCACACCAGAGTTTTATAGCAGTTTTGACAGAGTATAGTGAATATTTCTGGTATATGGTATATTTCTTACCTACAGAAGCCAAATCTGAGAGAGGCTATCATCTATCTCTACAATGTATGTTGCACCCAGTCTGGGTGCTTACAAAGGTCACCATTGTTTACCTCACCGTATGAGAAATAATTCACAAATCAACAATGCTCTATCACACCATGAAGAGATGCATAGTGTCAGACAGTTACCCTAAAGAGTATTTTCTTCTCTCATGGTTTACAGGATTCAGGATGGTCTGTTTATAAGAAGATTGAAATTATACCCAACATTTAAAAAAAAAAAAAAGTTTGGCTCTTTAGCCCTCACCTTTCTTACTCTCTAGCCCTCCTTTTCTCTCTCCCTTTCCTACTCTCTCCACATGGCCGTGGCTGGCCTCTCTCTTTCTACCTTCTCTCCTTTCTCCCTGCCTTTCTACAATAAAGCTCTAAAACCATTTTTTTTTAAAGTTTGTTTTTGATATCTTGTTAGTTTATTGTGTACTTAATTTTTAAAGATTTATTTATTTGTTATATGTAAGTACACTATAGCTGTTTTCAGACACACCAGAAGAGGGTGTTAGATCTCATTACAGATGGTTGGGAGCTACCATGTGCTTGCTGGGATTTGAGCTCAGGACCTCCAGAAGAGCTGTCAGTGCTCTTAACTGCTGAGCCATCTCTCCAGCCCCTATACCCAAAATGTCAAAATGCCTCCAATGATGATAATTTTGCACACTGGATTAAGAGCTAATTAGCATACAGTGGATAGACAAAATCTATCCAGACCACTGAGCTGGAGACAGTGCCCGTGTAAACTCAGGTAGGCATGACCACCCTTCTGTAATCTAATACAAGGGACACACAGATAGGAGAGCCCCAGGACAAGCTGGTGATCTGGACCCTTGCGGGGGCGGGGCAAGGGGGGTGGGTCAATTGACCCTTCCACAGGGCTCTCCTAAGACCATTGGAAAACACAGATATTTACATTACAATTCGTAATGCTATGGTTGGGGGTCACCACAACATGAGAAACTGTATTAAAGGGTCACAGCATTAGGAAGGGTGAAAACCGTCCATCTAGACAGAGTTGATGAACTCTGGGTTCAAAGGAGAGGTCTTATCTTAATACATAAGATGAGGAGGTGAAGACACTCAATGTTAACCTTTGGCCTACATATACACAGCCATGCGCTACAAACACATGTGCACACACACCCATGAGAACATGCACACAATACATGTGCAACGAAAACAATCTCTGAAAAATAAATGCACATCACTTTATATCTTTAATTCCAAAGCCCAATAAATAATAATCATTATAATACAAATGGTATCTTTTCAAATTGACTGCTTTTAGAGCCCTTTGAGGTTCATAACAAACTTTAACTGATGCACAGTGCCCACATTTGCCCCTTGCCCTCACATACATTTCTACCACGATCAATATCTGCCAAAGGGCAGTCCACCCATTACAGCATGAAGTACACAGGGTGAACTACAGCACTGCTTTCTATTTAAATTCCGTGCTTTTGACGGGTGTATAGTGACAGACATGCACCACTGTGGCATTCGCATCCATTTCACTGCCCTAAAAACCCTCTGCTCTGCCTAGGCGTCCCTCCATTTCCCTAGTCTCTGGCAACTTCTGGTCTTTGGACTGCCTCCATAACTTTAACTCTTGCACAATGCTTTCTAATTAGAATCACAATTTACAGCCTTTTCATATTGGCCTTTAATAGTCACTTAAGTGTCTACTGTGCCTTCTGTGTCTTTATAACTCACTTCTAATTACCACTCTGTTGTCTGGTTATACCATAGTTCATCTTTCCAGCCACCGGACATCTTGATTGCTCTTGAATTTCACTAGTGATGACTAAAGTGGCTGTAAACACTGAGTGTGTACACATTTACACGTGGAAATAAATCTTAAACCCATTTGGGTGAATACCAACGGGTGTGTTTCGCAGTAATGACCTGTTCAGCTGTCTCACCTGAGCCATGTCCCATTGTTAGCAGCAGTGGGTGAGTGCTCCTGACCCTCGCTCTCTCAGTAGCACTGTTTAAAGAAGCAGTGGAACTCATGATTGCTTTAATTTGCAATTAACATGTTATACTGAACACTTTACGTTGTGTCTTATTTCATTTTATCTGTGTGTCTGTGTCTTTGAGTATATCTGTGTGTCCCTGTGTGTGTCTATGTCTATGTGTGTGTGTCTGTGTGTTTCTATGTGTATGTCCCCCTCTGTGTCTGTATCTGAGTGTGGGTCTGTGTGTGTGTTTATGTGTATGTCCTTCTCTGTGTCTGTATCCTTGTGTGTTTGTGTGTGAATGTGTGTCTGTGTGTATATCTCTGTGTATGTCTCTCTGTGTGTCTGTGTATATCTGTAGGTCTGTGTGTGTATCTCTGTGTGATGTATATCTGTTTTTATGTCCCTGTGTGTGTGCATGTGTGTGTGTGTGAGTGTGTATGTCTGTGTATATGACTGTGTCTGTGTCCCTGTATTTGTGTGTATGTATGTGTCTATGTGTGTGCCTTTGAGTGTGTGTGTCTGTCTGTCTGTCTGTCTGTGTCTATATTACTCTCTCTCTGTGTGTGTGTGTGTGTGTGTAGATCTGTGTATATGTGTGTGTGTCTGTGTATCTGTGTATATGTTTGTGTCCCTATGTGTGTGTCCCTGTGTTGGTGTCTGGGGGTATAATATGTATATATCTGCATGTGTGGGTATGAGTGTATATGTCTGTGTGTATGTCTGTGTCCCTCTGTGTGTGTGTGTATCTGTAAGACTCTGCCAAGCCTTAGTTACCGGGGACCCCCATGTGAACAACGCGGAGCCAGGGATTGATGCAGAAGCAAGAGGAATTTATTGTTCCAGTGCACTGGGGTCGTACTACACCAGAAGGAGAGGTGGCAACCCTGGGTAGCCCATTCAGCGAGTTTTTATACAGTTTCCAGGGGCAAAATGGAGCATCAGCAACTAGGCACAATATGATTGGTGGAACAGTGCACCCTTTAAACTGATTGATCTTTAGGGGATGAGGTAGTGGGGGCTTACTCAGCCTCTCCCTTCCAGCCTACATGCTCTCTGACCTGTCTCTTATAGGAGGGGAGGGGTACCTATGTGCTCGGGGGTCTGGTGGAATTTTCCAACAGCTCGGAACTGACCTCTTCATATCTGTGTCTTTGTGTGTCTCTTCATTTGCACCTACACATGAGTGCCATACCTCTAGGCCAGAAAATGGCATCAGAGCCTGTGGAGGTGGGGTACAGGCAGTTGTGAGCCTTCAGATGTAGCAAGCACTCCTAGCCACTGAGCCATCTCTTCAGCCCAATGCTGATTATATTTTACTACAACGTCCCTTTTTATGATGAAGATAGTTGTGATAAAAATAATTAAACTATCTTTAAACTGGGCCATTTGCTTTCTTATTGTGGGTTTTAAGGTTATTTGAACACACTGTATAATTGATCAGATTCAGATAAACATTTCAGAAACGTTTTCTTCAGGTCTCCTTCCAGTCCTCTCATCCTCTGTATGATCAGAACTTTTACATCTTGTCACTTGGATGCACCTTTGATGTTGAAAACAAAAAGTCATCACACACTCAAGGCCACTTAAATTTTGTCCTATTTTCATTTTGAAATCCTAGAGCTGCGCGTTTCTGTTTAGGGATGTGGTCTACTTGGAAGTCATCTGTATTAGGAGCAGAAAGTCTACCTGGATTGATTTTTTTTTTCATGTGACTATCTAGATGTTTCATGACCATTTGTTAAGAGATTACTTGTTATCTCTAACCTCAGCTTTGCTCCTTTGTACAGGTCAAGTGACTATATTTACTGGGCCTAGTTGGAGCCATGAACCCTGCCCCATTGATCCATTTGTCCACTTTCCCACTACTTATCCAACTTCATTGCTGTTTCTTCCTTATAAATCTTGACCTGGGGGGCCTGGAGGGAGGCTAATTCTCTATTTTCCCTCTCCTCTGTCCAGAATATGTTGGGACTCCTGTGTCTTTGGTTTGTCTGTACAACTATTTTTCTTTTAGATTATTTTATTTTGTGTGTTTGGATGTTTTTCCAGCATGCGTATCTATGAACCTTGTGTATGCCTGGTGCCTCTGAACTTCAGAGACCAGAGAACTGGAGTTTCTGCTGGTTGTGAGCTTCCATGCAGGTGCTGGAAACCAAACTTGGGTCCTCTGAAAGATCAACAAGTTCTCTTGACCACGGAGCAATCTTGTTAACTCCTATTATCAGTATTTTAAATTTGAGCCTCCTGGCATGCATGCAGTAGTAGTTCCTGATTTAAATTTGTATTTCTCCCATGACAAATAAATGTTGAACATATTTTTGTGTGCTTACAGCCATTTGTAGATTGTCTTTTAAAAGAATCTCCTCACAAAGTTAGACCATGTAAAAAAAAATCAAGTTGTTTGACATCATCTGTTTAATAATTCTTTGTGTATTGATAGAGTGCTTTAGCAGATACTATGTATAGGGTTATACAAATAAGGTTTTCTGAATATTTTCTTCAAACAGAGAAGTAATTTTAACTGAAGGCATATTTTTGAGTTTAGGTGTGACTAAAAAAAACAAGCCTATGAAAATAAATCTGTCTTCCGGATTTCAAAACTAATAAAATGTCTCCATGTATCATGAATACATAAAGTATATTTAAGTAGAAGAATGAGCCTTTTGATGTTCCTGTGCCTGTAGTAAATCAAAAATCTTTTTCAAGAAATCAAATGGTTTGTTTGTGCCTCCAGCCACAATGGAGGAACACGTGTGCTAGATAAGTATATTGGATAAACAGTGTGCATCCTTCCCTAAACAAACCCATAGAAGAGCTGCCAAAGGGACAGTAGGAACGCCTTTTAATTAACATACCACTCTTAGGTGGAGCTGTTAACATCTGTGGAACTGGCCAGAAAGACAATCCGCCAGTCACAGCAAATCCAAGAAGGTCCCAAAGCAGCTGTGGACTCTGATCAGCCTCTAAAACAGAACCGTTTACTTGTTTGACACCATCATGAGTGCACAGTCTGTCAGAAGCATCCCATATCATCTTAACATAGCCTCAACTTTGATGACATGAAATCTAGCTTCCGTCTGTCTGCCCTGTCAATGACTGAAATGAGAACTGTCTTATATCTATAAACAGATGTTGGGATTCATTGGGAATAGGACTCATCCTGGTGCTCTGCTGGAACTAGAGGCAGATATTGCTTGGTTTTCTGTGGGAGGTGAGAAGAGGATAAATTACAACCAAAGAGGCAAGACTTCAGGACTATCACAGACGTTTACTTGACCAGATTTAGTGAGCAATGGCTGCCAAGCCTGAGAGTCAGTCTCAGGTTGACTCTTTTCTAGTGTGGATGGCTGGCCTAGTGGTGGTGTTTAGTCAAGACAAGGCAGTTTTGAAAAAAGTGCAGGGTTCAGTTTTAGTATTTGGACCTGAAAAACCTAAAGGAGCCTGCACACTGTCAAGAGCAATGTGTGTTTGGAAATGTAACAACTCCAGGGCATTTCATGTCATTAAAGTCTAGTATACTTTGAGATGCTTCAGTACGATCATGTACAATAAAAACAGTAATCCTCAGGTTTGAATTCTAAATATGCATTTTAATGTGCTCTCTATAAAGACAGTATTTACATGCATTTGTATGCAAGGGGTCTGTGCTTCTCTGATAAGAAGGCAATGAGTGGATTCACAGTCTTCAATGCCAAAGATAATGTCAAGTTGTAATTGTTGCCCACTGCTGGAAATAGAGCTTTGCTTAAAACAAACTATATGATTTGATAATTAGGAAAACATTAATTAAAAAGAAAAACATACAAACAAAGAACCTGAAGGTCCATCAGCAAGCTATATTTTCCACAATATGAAAAACTACTCACCAAGTAATTGTAATAATTAGTTCTGTGCTTAACAACATAGATCTATCCTAAAACAAACAAACAAACAAATGTGCTGAACAGCAACAATAAGAATTCATACACTAAAAATCACATGCTGTTATGAAATATAAATTGTGGCATAATGTGGCAGGAGTAACAGAGTACCTGGTGGGACTCTGCCAAGGTATCCCCCTGAGAAATCATGCCATATGACAGACCTAGTATAAGGAAGAGAGCAGGAGTGGGGACCTGAAAAAGGGGTAGAGGCAAAGAAAAGGGGGAGACAGAGAAAGAGAGGCCAGCTGAGAACACATGGGAACAGAGAAAGAAAGAGAGTGTGGAGGAAGGGGGCCTGGGGTAGCAATCAGATCTCTTATACACTACTACACTGTGCAGGTAGTAATGGCAGTGGGTGATGACTATAACTGTTGCTAGGTAGCTGTTGGGTGAAGCCTAACGGAATTATCTGTAAGCCAACACAACTAGGTGCTGGTGAGGTGGCCCAGAAGTCTGAACCTTTTGCTCTTGCAGAGGACTCAGGTTTGGTTTCTAGCACCCATATGATAGCTCACAACTGACTCCAGTTCTAGGGGATCCAGTGCCCTCTTCAGGCCACTGCAGGCACTACATGCATGTGGTGCACATACACACTTGTAGACAAATACTCACTATATCTCTAGTCTGGGTAATTTCCCTCCCACAGGTGCAGCTAGCAGTGAGCTACTCTGTCAGAAACAGGACCCACATGACAGTCTGTCTACATTCTAAGTATCAGTATCTCCAGTTTTTTACTCCAGAACAGAAGACTCCTTCAGAGGAGTCTCAATTGTAAGAAACACAATCAGCTTACGATAAAACACAAAACAAGAGTGGTAAATCCAGACTGGACCTGAGAGACATCTGTCAGATAGACTGAAGGCCATCTGACGGGGTTTATATAATTGGAGATATTTGGTATAAACACAAGAGTACTAAGTAAAAATCTATATGGGTATTAGCTCTAGAGGCACTAAAAAGTTGAGAATGGAAAAAAATTAACTCAAGTATGATGCACATGGGACTAGAAATTTATGGTTGTAATAAACATGAAGGATGGATTTATCAATAATGTGTGATGCTGTAACACAACTGTATGTGGATCAGGCAAAGGGGGTAGGAATGGAGATTGGAAGAGAGTGAATCTTCAGCTTCCAAAGAACAAATTCAATGTGTAATCACCCAAATTGGAAGGTCATGAGGTAACAACTAAAAAGCCAAATGAGAGAGTTAAAGGAACTGCTAAAACATTGGCAAAGATAGAAGGCACCATACATGTAACTGAAGCCACATGCAGACTTAAAAAAAAAAAAAAAAAAACAACCAAAAATAATAAAGGTGTTTGCCAAGAGATCACATGAAATAAGATGGCAGAACATATGAAAATTGAGGATGTTCTCAGCAAGTTAAGGCAGTAAAAGGAAGGGGAGATTGGGATGTAGTAAGCAGTGGATGAGAGGCAGGCTAGGAAGAGGAGGGTTGCTTGCTTGGTTAGTCAGAACTCAACAGAATGAGCCCAGAGAGGAAAGCTGTTGCGAGAATTCGATATATAAATAGCAAAGACTCAGATACCACAGTGGATGTTGTCATCAGAAACAAGAGTGAAGAGCTAGTCAGAAAAACAAAAGGGCTGTCTTTCCCTTGGAAAAACAAAAGCAGCCAGAGCAGTGGGTAAACAGGGAGACACAACTTAGGAGGGAGGAAAGGAACACCACAAGAACACATGCCTGTTCCTCGCTGGTTTGATTGTCCTTCTCAGTGGCAGCTGTGGCAAAGTCATCAGGTGTGGGACTGAATCTCCGATGGTCTAGGTTTGAGAGCCACATGCAAGGCGGGAAGACAGCTCAGGAGCAATGTTAAGAGTCCAGCTGAGAGTGAAAAGCAAATGTATTTATTAGTTGACACATGCTGCCTTGGCATGTAGACTGGGCAGTTTAACAGTCTGAAAGGCCAGAACCTTCAAGGTCATGGATTTTGGTTATTTGGTTATCTCCCTCCTGGCAGAGGAAGCCACCGTCTCCCCGTGTCCTTAAATGGGAGATGGGAGAACAAACCTGCATACCCTGGTGTCTCTTCCTACCCACATTGTAATTCCAGAGGATGGAGATTCCTCCTCATTTGGCTTTAGTGACATCCTTACTCCAACCTACCAGTTACACTGGGGCTGTGGCTTCAACATACAAGTCTATGAGAAGTCAGCATGAGTAATTTATCACTGAAGTGTAAATTGTGTTCCTGTGTACTTACTGCTGCAGAGCAGGAGGGAAACTAAAAGAGGAAAACGTGGTTGAGGGGATCCATGCCATGATGTTCTGGACAGGAGTGGACAGCGGCAAGGAGCAAGGGGCTGGTGAAAAATAGTTCAAATGACCACAACAGTTTCTAAGAGAAGTAGAATGGGAAACCAGAAATGGCCTGGGTTTAGACCAGGAAAGTGGTTGGGGATTAGTAGGCTCTCTCATCAAGAGGCTAGAGCACAAAGTGAAACTTTATTAAATCATTTTATAGAGCGCTTTCTAGGGATGTAGCAATGCAGCGCTGCCTTCCAATATAACTAGTGGATTCTTCACTTTTAGATTTGCCAGAAATAAAGGTTAGCAGACTGGAAGATTTGGGTCCATTAGTAAATCATTGAATTTTCCTTTCTTTTTAGACGACTTAATACGTTGAACAAGTGTGCCTCAATGAGACTTGATGTGAACTTCCAAAGGAAAAAGGTGGGTGCGCCTTGTAGAGACCATGACCACACCAACAGAACAGCCTGTATTCAGAGACTGGGAAAACATGCAGGGCTGGAGAGCTGGCTCAGTAGTTAAGAGCCCTTGCTGTTCTTCCCGAATACAGGAAATTGGTTTCCAGCACAGGTCAGTCCAGGGGATCTCATGCCCTCCTCTGGTCTTCATGGATACTCCCAAACACATGGAAGATACACACACATACACACATGGGAGATACACATATACACACACACACGAGATACACACACACACACACATGGAGGATACACACACACTCATACACACTTGGGAGATATACACATACACACACACACTCATATATGCACACACTCATACACATGGGAGATACACTCTTAAACACATGGAAGACACACATCTTTTAAAAAGAAGCAGCAGCAGCCTTGAGCCAAGGCAACATTCTCACATGCCTACCCCACTATCTCTTTCCTCTCCAAATACCCCCATCCTTTCCCCACTATCATAAATAGGTCTGTTTTAAGACCCTACTGGAGGTTGGGTTTTGCAATCTCACTGCTTTGGTTTTGTGGTTTGTTGTTGTTTCTATCAGAAGGTTTGGATAAAGAAATATCTTAGTTCTTGAGCCTCACCTTTCAGAAGTCTGTGCAGCTGTAACTGTCAAGCCACCTCTGACTCCAGGTTCTCCACATGGATGAGTAGATTAAGAGATCCAGGGAAGGGCTGACAGTTCCTAGCCAAGTATCTTCTGATGGTTCTAGTCACATCTTTTCTTTCAAGTGCAAGTCAGAGGTGCATCCATTCTCGGGTATTTGGTGACAGGAGTACAGGAGTCAGAGGACAGTGTGACCCCAGGCCACTGCATCTACCTTGTCCTTAACCACTCTGCCCCAGTCACAAGAAATTTGTTTCTAGGATCCCTGCTTCTCACAGAACATCTAGTGAATAGAGATTTCTGTTTTGGAATGAAGTGGTAAAGATGAGGGTATAAGTCAGTAGTTGAGCACTTGTGCATAACATTCTGGGCCCAAGATTCAGTCTGCCACATGGGAAGAGAACAGAAGGGAAAGATGAAGAGGAGGAGCGAGAAGAAAGAACAAAAAAATCTATCATCCATCATATAGCTGAAATCCATGATAGCCCAAATCGGTTTTTGATTGTTTGACTGTTTTTCTCTTTAAGTTTTTAAAAACAGGGTTTCTTGTAACTAGCCACCATGAACTTACTTTGTACTCAAAGCCGGCTTTGAATTCCTGATCTTCCCACCTCTGCTTCCCAAGTGCTGTGATAACAGGGGTGAGCCAATACTCACAAAACCCAAGTTGTCTGAGTGCCACTGGGATAGTCAAAAGGTTTAGATTTCAGACAAGTATGGATATCATAGTTTCTGTTTAAGCAATAAAGCCTACAAGCATATTCCAAAATCAAACAAAACCCAGCACCCACGTGGGCAACACTCCTGATCTTAAGCACTGTGGATAAAGAAAACCCAGTTTACTTTCCATTGATGACTATCATCGAGGAACTGGGCTCGATGCATTATCTCGTTCTTGCCCAGCTTCTCTGGGTTCTGCGGAAGGAAATTAAATCTGTCATGTGCTCAACACTTCTGAGTGAGTTGTGCAGAAGGCTTTCGACCTCAGGAGTGTCTTTAGGAGCAGCTGGCTCCAAAAACCAAGGCTCCGCCTCCCTGTGCACTGCTTCCAAGCTCACTGAGTGGGTTCTCTCCAAGACATTGAGAATTAAATCACTAAGGACATTTTTTTTAGTGTACCATCTCCATCTGTAATCAGCCAAATCTGGGGTTATTTTGAAGCCAAATCTGGTGTCTTTTATTCTGACTTGCACAGAGCAATAATTACACCTAATGCATTTTAACTCACCCTGGAGTAACCTAACCTTTCAAAACCAATACCTGCCTCCAGCCCCCAGATTTCTACTCTGAAGTAGCACCTCTCAAGGAGTCTAAGTCATTTTGGCCTGACTTCATCTTAAAAGCAATTGGAGCTGGGAACCAAGGATTCCAGCCGAGGAGGTAAAAGAGTGAAAAACAATATCCAGAGAAATATTCACACGTGAGCAATTTATGCAGACCACAAACAAATTTAAAATGTGGGAACAGGCCTCCCAACAGCTGTCTGGCTAAATAGACCCCTTGAGAAGTGCCCTTAGTATTTGAAGCATGCAGGTCAGATGTTGTTTCGGTTATAACACATGGTTCTTATTAAACTGAATACAGCCGTTTCTGGGAGTCTAAGACAAGGTCACTGCTCTGTGCAGATCTCTCACAAAAGAGAATGTCAAAAACTAATGATACACAATGTTTCCCACAATGTGGAGTGATGGGCTTTTTGCCCTGTCACCTAACTGCTTTGCAGAACTCTCAGGCAGGATATCCGTGAACAACATACTCAAGGCTCTCTGTGCAACCTGCAAATTAGTTACCTTGGTAGTCTGACCTGCTTGGGATATTTTTTTAATGTCTGCTGCAGTAACACACACTCTTTCCCACCCTGCTTACTGGGGACCTCAAAAATATGTGCACTGTTGGGAGCCGCCCCCACATTCGCCGTCACAAGATGGCGTTGACATCCTGTGTTCTAAGTGGTAAACAAATAATCTGCGCATGAGCCAAGGGTATTTTATGACTACTTGTACTCTGCTTTTCCCGTGAACGTCAGCTCGGCCATGGGCTGCAGCCAATCAGGGAGTGATGCGTCCTAAGTGAAGGGTCACTCCTCCTTAAAGGGGAGGGGGTTTTTCCGCCATTCTCTCTCGCTGGCATCTCTCTGGCTCTGCGGGCTCGCTCGCTGCCTAAAGATGTAAACAATAGAGCACGCTCTGCGCTTTGGCGCGCCGGAGCTCTGGCTCCTAAAATTATTGAGGGGCTTTCGTTTTTGGGGCTGGGCGCTGGGCGCTTGCTCTCCTGGCTCCCAAAGATGTAAGCAATAAAGTTTTGCCGCAGAAGATTCTGGTCTGTTGCATCTTTCCTGGCCGGGCGTGAGAACGCGTCTAATAACAATTGGTGCCGAATTCCGGGACGAGAAAAAAAAAAAACTCGGGACCGGCGCAGGGAAGATCCCTCATTCCAGAACCAGAACTGCGGGTCGCGGTAATAAAGGTTCCCGTAAAGCAGACTGTTAAGAAGGATTCAACTGCATGAATTCAGAACTTTTCAGCTGGGGAACGGCGGTAACCCGTAAGTATAGCTTTACGAGGTAAGCCTGGCCTTGAACTTTCTAAGGAAATTCAAGACAGTCTATCAGAAGTAAAGTGGAAAATAGCTTTATAAGGTATGTTTGGCCTTGAACTTTCTCTAGTGTTAGAAGCCCTTTTGTTCCTTTTCACATGTTATCAAGTGGTTAAGGCAGGGCGGATTCTGGATGAAGTTCAGGACAATCTATCAGAAGTAAAGCGGGGAGAGAGAATAGGAGCAAAGAGAAAATATGGTACACAAAATAAGTATACAGGCCTTTCCAAGGGTCTTGAACCTGAGGAAAAGTTTAGGTCAGGTAAGAATACCTGGGGAGAGATTAGAAGGAAGGAGAAGGAAAAAGAAAAGAAAAAAGATCAATTAGAGAAGCCAGTTCTTAGTAGTTCTGAATCAGATGAAAAGGCTATTAGGGCCTGGAAGGCGCTCTCCCGAGCAGGTGAAGCCACTGGACAATAATGACAGAGGCAGGCTCTTGCAGCCTACAAGGTCTTATTGTCCACCCTAGAGTTGTAGATCAAGATTATAAAGGGGAACTTCAGGTTCTCTGTTCTTGTCCTCAAGTTGTCTTTTCTATATCACAAGGGGACAGAATAGCTCAACTAATAATTTTGCCAAGCCTACATGGCTGTTTTTTCTTCCTCTGGTATTCCTAGAGCTGCAAGAGGGATTAGTTCTACTGAAAATGATTCTGAATACTTAATAATGCCTTTAGATTGTTGTCAAATTTTATCTACTCACGTAGGGGTAAACCCTCGTGGCGTCAGGCCATTACAGGTCTGACAAATGGATGTCACACATATTTCCTCCTTTGAGAGAAATCAATATTTACATGTTTAGAAGAAACCCACTTAAAAATGGGATTGTGGTATATACTGATGGATCAAAAACTGGCATAGGTGCCTATGTGGCTAATGGTAAAGTGGTATCCAAACAATATAATGAAAATTCACCTCAAGTGGTAGAATGTTTAGTGGTTTTAGAAGTTTTAAAAACCTTTTTAGAACCCCTTAATTTTGTGTCAGATTCCTGTTATGTGGTTAATGCAGTAAATCTTTTAGAAGTGGCTGGAGTGATTAAGCCTTCCAGTAGAGTTGCCAATATTTTTCAGCAGATACAATTAGTTTTGTTATCTAGAAGATTTCCTGTTTATATTACTCATGTTAGAGCCCATTCAGGCCTACCTGGCCCCATGGCTCTGGGAAATGATTTGGCAGATAAGGCCACTAAAGTGGTGGCTGCTGCCCTATCATCCCCGGTAGAGGCTGCAAGAAATTTTCATAATAATTTTCATGTGACGGCTGAAACATTACGCAGTCGTTTCTCCTTGACAAGAAAAGAAGCCCGTGACATTGTTACTCAATGTCAAAGCTGCTGTGAGTTCTTGCCAGTTCCTCATGTGGGAATTAACCCACGTGACATTCGACCTCTACAGGTCTGGCAATTGGATGTTACACATGTTTCTTCCTTTGGAAAACAAATAACTCAGCTGGGATGTGAACAAAAGTTTCCGGGATTGTGTGTTATTTCCATTCAGTATGTTAAATTTACTAGGACAGCTAATTTGTCAAAAAGTCTTTTTCAGTATATGTTACAGAATTGGATGGCTGAATTTGAACAGATCCTTCGAGAATTGAGACTTCAGGTCAACTCCACGCGCTTGGACCTGTCGCTGACCAAAGGATTACCCAATTGGATCTCCTCAGCATTTTCTTTCTTTAAAAAATGGGTGGGATTAATATTATGTGGAGATACACTTTGCTGTGGATTAGTGTTGCTTCTTTGATTGGTCTGTAAGCTTAAGGCCCAAACTAAGAGAGACAAGGTGGTTATTGCCCAGGCGCTTGCAGGACTAGAACATGGAGCTCCCCCTGTTATATGGTTATCTATGCTTAGGCAATAGGTCGCTGGCCACTCAGCTCTTATATCCCATGAGGCTAGTCTCATTGCACGGGATAGAGTGAGTGTGCTTCAGCAGCCCGAGAGAGTTGCAAGGCTAAGCACTGCAATGGAAAGGCTCTGCGGCATATATGAGCCTATTCTAGGGAGACATGTCATCTTTCATGAAGGTTCAGTGTCCTAGTTCCCTTCCCCCAGGCAAAACGACACGGGAGCAGGTCAGGGTTGCTCTGGGTAAAAGCCTGTGAGCCTAAGAGCTAATCCTGTACATGGCTCCTTTACCTACACACTGGGGATTTGACCTCTATCTCCACTCTCATTAATATGGGTGGCCTATTTGCTCTTATTAAAAGGAAAGGGGGAGATGTTGGGAGCCGCCCCCACATTCGCCGTCACAAGATGGCGTTGACATCCTGTGTTCTAAGTGGTAAACAAATAATCTGCGCATGAGCCAAGGGTATTTTATGACTACTTGTACTCTGCTTTTCCCGTGAACGTCAGCTCGGCCATGGGCTGCAGCCAATCAGGGAGTGATGCGTCCTAAGTGAAGGGTCACTCCTCCTTAAAGGGGAGGGGGTTTTTCCGCCATTCTCTCTCGCTGGCATCTCTCTGGCTCTGCGGGCTCGCTCGCTGCCTAAAGATGTAAACAATAGAGCACGCTCTGCGCTTTGGCGCGCCGGAGCTCTGGCTCCTAAAATTATTGAGGGGCTTTCGTTTTTGGGGCTGGGCGCTGGGCGCTTGCTCTCCTGGCTCCCAAAGATGTAAGCAATAAAGTTTTGCCGCAGAAGATTCTGGTCTGTTGCATCTTTCCTGGCCGGGCGTGAGAACGCGTCTAATAACAGTGCACATGAATAGAATATTGCTTTTCCCATTGCAAGTTGAAGACTCATAGTCTATTTTCAAATAAAAACATTCCAACATGTGGTGCCCCCTCACTTGTCAGTCTCTGTCCTGGGCTTTGTCTGTGGCTGATTCTAAGCAGCCACACAGCACACTCTAGGCTAAATGATAAGAGACAGAGTCAGAGACTTGAGAATCAAGTGCCCCACGGAACTACAGCCAGCTTTGGATGGAAATAGAAAGTGATCAAGAAAGAGAATTAAGAACCGAACAGCTGTGTGTCCAGTTTACATATTCTATGAAACAGAATTTTCATGTCCAATCTGCAAAAATCACAGACTTGAGTTTTTCACTGTGGTCTCCACGTGCCTTAGTCATCCAAGGCTACAGTACTCCCTTGAAGGCAGTTGGACCTGAGAAATGGCTCTTGGGCAGGGGGGTGGGGGGGCTTTCTGGTCAACCTGGGTGGTTAGTAAATAAATGCTGGCATGGGACCTCTCTGGGAGGCCCTGCACTCTATGTTAAAGATGAAGAAACTCTGTAGAGTCAGTTGCCCCCAAACCACAGACCAAAAGGCAGAGGTGAGATTTGAAGCCAGCCAACTCTTCGCCTTTCAAAAATTGTTGGTATTGTTCTGGACCCAAATGCTTGTCAGTTCCTTGGTCTAAGCCATACAAGCAGTGAACTGTTTTTACAACAGGAATGTTGTCATGCCGTTGCAGTACCAAGTTCCACAGTTTCTTGTTCCTGTCTTGGGAAATTTTGTTTAGCTGAGTCAAGGAAAGAAATAAAAATGAAAGTGTACAAGGAAGTGTAGGTGGTGACGCCTAGCTCCTATTTGGCTTGCTGTCTGTTCTGCTGTATATCCATGTGGCTTAGCATCTGCCCTCAGGTGGAGGGCTCTGGGCCCTCATTCTGTTCCTCAGCTACAGACTCACCAAAACCCTTCTGGGAGGCATTTCTGAAGGCTGAAAGTGAGATGAGGAGGCTCTCCAGCAATTGGACTGGTTCATCAGCCTGCCAACATACCAAGTAGAGCATTCCTGCATCCCAACAGGCTGACTCACTGGCCTGGGTGCAATGTTAATGGCTGCTGCAACTTTAGCTTCTAGATGTCTGCATAACTATGGATTTGTCTCCTGTCACAGCTGCAGATTTGTACGGCTCCCCTAACCTGTTTTGTTTTGTTTGTTTTGTTTTTAAAAACCTATTTCTCAGTTTCCGGTGATATCCATCCAGAACAAATATGTAATTTTAGTAAAGAGCATTCTCATTTAGAAAAAAGCCAACAGAGGAGACTCCTCCATGGTGAAAGCAAGGCAGAGCCAAGCTTCCTGTTCTTGGACAAATATCACTACTGACTGATCCACACTAGCATCATGGTAATGTTAAATGGCCTGAAGGGGCCGGCGTTTAGAAAGATAGCTCTTTTCAAAGGCTCCCATTAAAGTCAGCATTTTAATAAGACTCTGGATCATGACCAAAGGTGGAAAGCCACACAGATACTGTGAGTAAAACCTCAAGGCTAGGACCCTCTAAGCTGGATGCTAAGGGCATTACTGAGTTCTCAAAACTGTGACAAGGGGCCTGATTTCCATCTGCACCCCTGGGACATTGTCTTCCACGCCCCACATCTCCTGCAAAACACATATATATCCTGTCCTTCCTGGCAGCATATATATGTAGACAAAGCACCCTTACACGTAAAATAAAAATAAACCATTATTAAGGATAGAGTAACTATATTTTACATCACACAGTGTTATCTTCTTCACAGGATATCCTTCAGTCCCACCAGGAGCTCCTACATCTTAACCCATGCTCTTTACTCCTTACCCAAAATGCTAAAGAAGAAAAGTATTTTAAATTTTTTCACATTTTTGAACACTTATGCATTCAGCAAGGTATGTTGGGGACGGGCCCAAATATTACATGAAATTCATTTATCTTCACTGATTTTATTCAATATTTTCCTTAATTTTGTGCACGAAGCAAAGATTTTTGTTAAAGATTTATCTTATTACTTTTACGTTTCCTTTCTCTTTTTCCTCTGTGTATGACCGGTATATAGATGCCATGAACTCCCTGAGTGCTGGGAGTCAAACTCTTGTCATCAGAGGTGTGAACCTGAGCCTTTAATCTGAACTGTCTCTGTTGTGGTCTACAATCTTCTATTTCTGCCGTCATGTCAGTCTTCAAAACTCTACCTTTGGGAGCACTTCAGATGTGGGGTACAAGAGGGTGGCTAGCCATGTTCACTCTATGCCTCTGACTATGAAAATGAGCTCTGGTATCACTTCGGAGTTTACATAGCCTCATCACATATAATCGAATTTAGATCTATTTGCGAACTACTTTATACGTGTGTTCTGTTACCTTCCATATTGTGACGGAGAAAACTCATTCCTACATCAGTTTTCCCAGCTTAAGATCCCGGAGAATGGCCTTATGCCATCTTTGTGTATTAAAAGCATAAATTCTCTGTCTTTTCACATGATGCTTAAATCAGGCATGACCTTGAGGCAATGCCTCCAGAGGTAGGGCCCTCAGTTGCCCTCAGGGTTTTGACCATGCCTAAGTGCAGCTATCCATTTCAACTTACTACCCAGACCCTCATAGCAGCATCCAGCACCAGCCACCTTCTTCACAACAGTACACTCACAGTTCTTAATCTGTTGTCTTGTTGAAATGCTTTGTTTAGCTTTGAGCTACTGGCCTTTAGCTCTGGGAACTGGCTGTACTACCAGCTCCCTCCCAGCTTCCCTTGAATCCAAGGATAAAAGACACACAGGTTGTTCCTTTTGAACTTGCCTTCTTGGCACCATTGCAAGGCACTACTATATCCTGCCTGGAAATGGGTGCCCTTATCAATACTCTTAGCTCCATACCTCCCACCTGCCCTAAACTTCAGTGGCTAGTCCCACCTAGCCCCTGACCACCCACCTGTAGTAGAGGCCACAGGCCCCAGCTCCTCCTGAGAAGTCCCACCTGTACCTTCAGCCCAGCAATTGGCCCATGGCATCTTTACTGACAGATCAAGAACCAATTGGAGAACAGGACCTTAACATCAGCACTGCCCCCTACACTAAACCATTCCACCTGGAGAATAAAGTCAATTTGAGGGGTCTCTTTTCTCTATAAACACACTCAGCTCTCTAGATCTCCATTTGACATCTCTATATAAACATAGACTACTTTTTTCAAGTCCAGAAAGAGCAGCCAATGAAATCTGATAGTCTCTTAAGACTCTTAATCGGTATACTAAGAATCTTAAAGAGGAGTCTTCCATGTACCTGATACTTTACTTCATCCAAAGCATGTGAAGAAAACTTACAACTTGCACTCTAAAACAATTTGGGGAGGGGTTATTTTGGGGGAGGGGGGCAGATTTTTCACATTCTAGGTCATGACCACATGCCACATTGTTGAACAAATTTGTGGATTCACATGCAACATTTTTTTGAGATGACTTGACTAAAGGAAATGAAAGGTTGAATATTCTTTAACCAAAGTGATGATTGAACCAGCAGTGATTTGTATTGATCTATCTCTTTAACCTTGGTATTTGCATTAATTTAATGTATATGTTATATGTGTGTGTGTGTAATAAATGTATATTTTGTAATAATGTATTATCTATATTATATGGGGATGAGTACAAAATCTGAGTATGAAAACTAACTGATATTTCATTAACATCTTGCGCATGTGACCTCAAGGTAATTGTGTACATATTTAGTGTGCTTGCTTATTTGCTTGCTTTCTTGCTTGCATGGGGTTTTTGTTTGTTTGCTCATTTAAAAAAAAAAAAAACCTACAACCCATTATTGAAGACCAAGTATGAAATGTTTACCTAATGTACCATGTCAGTGCTCAGAGTGCTTGGACTTTAGAGCATTTTAGAATTGAATTATTTGGATTAGGGATGGCTAGTCTAGACAAACAGGAGGGAACGAGGGTGGTTATTCAACATGATGGGTTATGTGGTACTGTAGTGTGGTTGCATCGTCTCTGTTGTGGGGGGGGGGAATCCTGTTTCACCCTGACTCACCATCAGTAGTTTGAAAGATGCAGCATGGAGTGAGTACTTTGGATTGTTTTCTGCACTGGGTTTGAAAGAACAATGGCTACAGTTTTCTTTGTCCATGGCGTAGCTCTCTCTCTCTCTTTCTTTCTTTCTTTCTTTTTTTTCTTTCTTTCTCCCCCTCTCTCTCTCTTTCTTTCTTTCCTTCTTTCTTCTTTCCTTTTTTTTTTTTAATTGTCTTGGTTTTGTGTGCTTGCTTTGGATCAAAGAACTTAGTTACTGCAGAATGCCCTTCTACTGTTCCTCTTTCTCAAGGAGTCTGCCATCTTGTCGGATGACTTGGTTGAGTCGTGACTATTTTCCTGCCAGCTAAGGCCAGTGTAATGAGCTCTTTGAACCTCCCTGAAGAGACCAGCTCTCTGGCTCCAGTCTTCAGAGCCTGTCTTGGCATCCTTCCTTAATCTAAATAAAGGAGACTCTATCCAACTTTTATGTGGGTTTCTCGTGTTAGGAATGGGGTGGGAGGGTGAGTAGTTGGAACCAATGTTAAGTATTACAGTTTCTATTTTTAAACATCTATATTTTCTCTAGAGGTAGTAGCTTCAAGCGCCCAAAAATATTTTGTGAAATCCCAGTAAGTTCAGCCTGAGATGGTGCCTTATGTATCTGTGGTGCCTTATGTTGTGACAGTTCCCAGATGTTTAGTTGTTGTTGTTGTTTGGTTTGGTTTGGTTTGGTTTTATGATAAAAATCATGAGAGGAACTAGTAAGTATCAGAAAGTCTACTTTGAATTATCCTAGCTCCATGCTCAGTTTTAATTTTTCAAGTTATTCCTCCAAGACTTCACACAAATTTGTCTTTTAAAAATCAAAGCTAAATCTTCCCACTGAGATGGAAGCAACGTGCTGTTCTTGTAAGTTTCTTCTACCTTATGCTTCAGTATTCCAATTGAGGCCAATTTAGATAGAGCCTAGCTTTGGACAGATTAAGCCTCTGTGAGAAGAATCGTGTGTGTGTGTGTGTGTGTGTGTGTGTGTGTGTGTGTGTGTGTGTGTGTGTGTGTTTTGAGAAGTTAGGGGAGCTGAAGTTAGGACGCTAGATGAGTAAAAAGCTAAACAATGGAATAAACACTGAAAAGAACAAACCCTGCTGCTAAATGAGCAACCTTATTAATTCCCTGAGGAAAACCTATGAGTCAGACCTATTTTTAGTCTGACTTCCTAGGTAATGGAAAGTCACTGCACAGGGTGTCGGGGCACTTGTGATACCACTGTCATTCAGAGCCTGGTCTTATAACCAGATTCCAAAGGAAGATAAGTTCAACTAACAATAAAATGAACAACAAAAATTAAACAATTCTTAAGGGTGTGGTACTGGGGAGGATTTAACTCTGAGCAAGATGAATAAACACAAGTCCTGTTCCCAACAGTGGGTAGTGTTAAGCCAAGAAAATGGATCATACTGTGAGAAGCTAGATGAGGAACCTTCTAGAGATCAGGATCCTAGCCAGATTTTTCCTGTAATACATCCAGAGAGAAGTGCTGAGGGCCCACACTAAGGAAATCAGAGCGAAGACACAAACCTGGAAATTGATTTGTAAAACAGTTCCATGTTGGAAATTGATTTGGAAAACAGTTCCATGTTGGGTCTTCGTGATGATCAAGGTAAGGAGGGGTGGAGGCTGATGCTCCAGTTCACTTGGGGAAGTAAATAATTTCTGGGCCCAAGGGATATACAAACACACACACACACACACACACACACACACACACACACACACACACACACACCATTAGCCTCAGGGAACGCAGATGTCTCTGTGTCACAGGCTGCAAATTCCATCGAAGAAAACAGGTAGGTCAGTGTGTGACACACAGAGTGTAAGACTTTGCAACATACCCCCACCCCTACCCCCCAGCTGGAAGGTGTGTGCGTCCAGAGGCACTCTGACTCAGGCTCGTTAAACACAAGGAGCCTGGTCTCCAGAGCAGGCTGTACTCTCTTCAAGTGCACTCTCTAGACTGGTGCAGACCTTACTGCTTTTCAGAGGTCAGCCCGTGATTTCGCTGTTAACACATACAGAGTATAAATGACAAGAGTCAAGATTCTTAGAGACTAAGGTAAGGAGTGTTAACTTTGAGGTGTAATGAGGCCGAGGTTCAGAGAAAGAGAACTGTAAATGGTGGTCCTTGAACTCGGCAGAGATATGTTTTGTGAGGAAGAATTGTCCTGTATTGGTGGGGACAAATTGCTTTGGAAAGGATGCTGTCTCCACTGGCCAGTCAGATGGTGTTTAATGCCCTTTGTAAGCAGTCAGAGAAAATACCTTAGAAGCAAAGGATTGAGAAAATTATGTATACATTAGCTAAATATTAATATATATATAAATGCCTTAGAAACAAAAGATTGAGGAAAAAATTATATGCATATATTTAATGAAATATTAAAATATACATTATATATAAATACCTTAGAAACAAAAGATTGGGAAAATTGTATATGCATACATTTAATTAAATTTTAAAATATATATTATATATAGATGACTTAGAAACAAAGGATTGGGGAAAATTTATATATTTAATTAAATATTAAAATATATATTATATATAAATGCCTTAGAAACAAAGAAAGGATTGGGAAAAATTATATGTATATTTACTTAAATATTAATATGTATAGTGCCTTAAAAACAAAGAAGGAATTGAAAAATTATATAAAATATATATGATATATACTATATATATGTGTGTGTGTGTGTGTGTGTGTGTGTGTGTGTGTGTGTGTGTGTGTGTGTTGTGTGTGTATGGTCCCCCCATATGGTATATATTATATAATGTTATATAATATATAATAGTTACACATACACTCACATATATATATTCATATATGTATTTCATTCATATATATGTTACATATATATACACACACGCATGATATATATGTATGATATATATATATGAATGAAAGTCTGGTAAATGAGAAGAACAGAGGAGGGAAAGATGGTAGAGGCTCACACTTGCCAGTGTGACTGGGAAGACAGGGAACAAAATGGAAGCACCATGTAGCCATGATCTATGGATGTAAACGTTCGTTTTCCTTACATTTTACAGGGTGACGACTCAGATGAGGAAGACCTGTGCATCAGCAACAAATGGACTTTCCAGAGAACCAGCCGCAGATGGTCCCGTGTGGATGACCTGCATACGCTGTTCCCCGTGGCAGACAGAAACGGGTCCCCAGGAGGCCCTAGGATGAGAAACACAGCCAGCAGTGAGAGCGTGCTCACGGATCTGAGTGAGCCAGAGGTCTGCTCTATTCACAGCGAAAGCAGTGGGGGCAGTGACAGCCGCAGCCAATCAGGGCATCATTCTGCTGACAGTACGCATGCGCTGGAGGCCACCCTGGTCAGTAGCAGCCTCCCACAGTCTACCCGAGAGGGTCTCAACCAGTCTTTTCACCCCAAGAATGAGAAACCCACCAGGACCAGGGCCAAGTCCTTTCTGAAACGCATGGATACCCTGAGAGTGAAGGGTGCACTTGGGAGGCATAAGGGGCCAGGGCGGACAGGAGGCCTGGTCATCAGTAGGCCTGTGCTGCAGCAGGAACCGGAGTCCTTTAAGACCATGCAGTGCGTCCAGATACCCAACGGAGATCTGCAGACCTCACCTCCAGCTGCCTGCAGGAAAGGCCTCCCATGCTCCAGTAAGTCAAGTGGTGAGAGCAGCCCCCTGGAGAACAGCAGCACAGTGAGCACTCCGTGCATGAAGGAACGCAAGTGCCACCACGAGGCCAACAAGCGCGGTGGCATGTACCTGGAGGACCTGGATGTGCTGGCAGGGACGGCATTACCAGATACGTCAGACCAAAACCACGTGCATGGGTTTCACTCCCAAGAAAACTTGGTGGTCCACATTCCCAAGGATCACAAACCAGGAACGTTCCCCAAGGCACTTTCTATAGAAAGCCTCTCACCCACAGACAACAGCAATGGGGTTAACTGGAGGACCGGGAGTATCTCCCTGGGTAGGCAACAGGGCCCTGGCATGAGGGAACCCAGACTCATGTCTTCCTGCCACAGGGCCAGCCGTGTCAGTATCTATGACAATGTCCCCAGCTCGCACCTGTATGCCAGCACAGGAGATCTGTTGGACCTGGAGAAAGACGGCCTCCTTCCACAGCTGGATGACATCCTACAGCATGTCAATGGCATACAAGAGGTAGTGGATGACTGGTCAAAAAACATCTTACCCGAACTGCAAAGTCACAGCACATTGGCAGGGGATCCTGGTCTGTCCCCATTCCCATCTCCCAATCAGGTCACTTTAGATTTTGAAGGCAACTCTGTCTCAGAAGGTCGGACAACACCTAGTGATGTGGAAAGGGACAGGACTTCTCTGAATGAATCGGAGGCCACTGGGGTCAGAGAAAGAAGGGATTCTGGTGTGGGGGCCTCTCTGACCAGACCAAACAGGTGGGTCATGTGCTGTTATAAAGTTATGCTGCTTCTGTTTTATAGGCTGTAAGCTGGATTCTATTTACTTTGTTATTACTTTGTATGTGTATGAATGTGTACCTGCATGTATGTATATACACCATGTGTCTGCAGTACCCTCACAGGTCAGAAGAGGGCATCAGATCCCCTAGACCTGGAATCACAGATGTTTGTGAGCTGCTGTTGTGGATGCTGAGAACCAAACCCAGATCCTATGCAAGAGCACCCAGTGCTTTGAGCGGCTGAACTGCCTCTCCAGCGTCTTTGCTTATTCCCTTAGCAAAGACAGACTGTTTCTATGATCACCTGTGGCTATGCTAAGTAACACATATGGTTAGGAATTATTTCAGCAGAGTTGTTTTTATAGACATGGCCAGAAAGACTGAATCCATGTCAGTACACATTCATCTCTGTGTTTATCCTTTATTTCAAACTTAGTTTTGTTGAAGACAAATCCAAGCAATCAGGCAGGGGCATCACAGACAGCCGTAGTCCAGGCTCTGTGCACACATTTTATTTTTTATTCTGTGCAATAGATCTAAGGTATGTTTATGCTTTGTGTCTGCTCTTTGCTTTTAAGTTACTGCCCCCTAGAAAACGAGCCAAGGAGATCTAACTCACGGAGCCAATAGCACTGTGTGTGTCACTGGGGTACTTGCTGAGGCATTGATGTACTGTAGGATGCATTGGTGTGTCGTCTGTGCCTGTCACCTTCAGATGCCATCTCAGCACAAAGGACAGGGAGGAGGCAGGCACAAAAAGTGGGAAATACTGTAGCACCTCAATGTTTCAAAATATCTCTCACGCTCTCTCTCTCTCTGTCTCCCCCTCTCCCCTTTCCCTTCCTCCCTCTCCCTTTCCCTCCCCTCTCTCCCTCCCTTTCTCCCTTTCTCCCCTCCCTTCCTCCCCCTCCCTCTCCTCCCTCTCTCCTCCCTCTCCTCTCTCTCTTTCTCTCTCCTCTCCCTTCCTCCCTCTCCCTCTGCTCTCTCTCTCTTTTTCTATGCCCCCTCTGCTTTATGTCTCTGTCTCTTTGTCTCACTATCTAGTCCATCTCTCTGTCTCTCCATCTCTCTCACATGTCTCATTCGTGTGTGTGTGTGTGTGTGTGTGTGTGTGTGTGTGTGTGTGTGTGTGTGAATGACTGACTGATATCCCTTATTTAAATCCCAAGTTGAAACAGTCGATGTGCCCCATTCTGGGTCTATACAGCTTGCTAAGTCCACAGCTCTGTCCTTTTTGTTCATTTAGTGCTGGGATTTTTCTTGGCTCAGAAACTCCTAAAGTAGCCATTCTTACCTAAAGGCTAGCTTGAGCTTCCCAGTTACCATCCGCCAGGTGACTGGTAGCCCTGATCATCTGTTTCAGACGACTAAGGTGGAGCAGCTTCCAGCTCTCACACCAGCCCCAGCCGTCTCCAGCCACCCCGCACATCAGCAGCCAGACGGCCGCCCAGCTGAACCTGCTCCAGCGCTTCTCCCTACTTCGTCTTACGGCCATCATGGAGAAGTACTCTATGTCCAACAAGCACGGCTGGACCTGGTACGTAACATGTCTGCAGGGGGTCATGTGTTCAGAGCTAAGTGTGCGCAGTTGCAAAAGACCGCCAGTGTTTATATTTTGGTGTCTGGAGAACGGAGCACTGTCTGAACTACCCTCTCCTGGAAACTATGGAGCCTTCTGCTTGTCATCTGCCCTCTGGGCAGCAGGGGAGGGGAGTGGGGGAGCTGATGAAGCACACAGGAAACATGGCTTTATTTGTAGCTCTCAGCTGGTTTCCAGGGAAGGGAGTCAGGTTCTGAGAAAGAAACGAGGCCAGTAATGAGTGATAAATTGTGTGAACAGGGGAATCAGAAATAAACCTGCCATAAAATATTGCTGGCAGTTTGTAAAGAAACATCTGTCACTTGTACCTTGTGGCCTGGCACAGAATGCACCCTGACAGCATCGACTCACTGATTCTTCAAGTACATTTGTGCTTTCATTGGCGAGTAAAGATGAGATTACGCAGTACAATCTTTGGAATTAAGGGCCCAATAGAGTCAACATTGTATGCCGACCTATTTTGGATAAATGATTGTGTGGTTTGAAAAACGTAAAGTGTTGTGTCATATGATATGTGTAGAAGAATTAATGTTGTGTTTATAAAAATGTTTTCAAAGGTTATAAATTGTACGGTCAAATCAATATATGTAAGTGTGTTAAAACTCCCTTTAAAATGTAGATCTGGCTCTAGAAAACTAAAGACACAGCCAAGAAAATCTGGCTCAACACCCCCACACGCCAACCTCAACCAAATTTGTTCTTCCTCTGGTAAATCTTGCATAGATTTTGTTATTCCCTCCCCCAACTGGGGTGTTTTAAGTGTTCGCTACACCAGAGCTGTTTCAATCATAATTAAATTGAAAACTTGCCCACCACCCCCAACTTGAAAACAGAGAGCCACAAAGACAGTTTTCCAACGTGAATCATGGTGTTTAACAGAAATGACACGTAGGCAAGGGCCACATCTAGAGTGCCACAGACTATGAATGATGTAGGAAAGGTTGAATTCTGCCTTTGCCTCTGAAGTGTTCCAACAGGAGCTTGGCCTCCCTCTCGCTTGCTTCCACAGCCTGTCTGCACAGAGCACCCCAGGGGCCTTGCATGACCTGGTTTCTGTGAATTCCAGGTCCGTTCCAAAGTTCATGAAGAGGATCAAAGCTCCTGACTACCGAGACAAGGCTGTCTTCGGTGTTCCGCTCATAGTCCACGTTCAGAGAACAGGACAGCCCCTGCCTCAGAGCATCCAACAAGCACTGAGGTATCTACGTAGCAACTGTCTGGATCAGGTAGAGTGGTAAATCCCAAACACGGGCTTGGGGTGAGGGGATGGCAGACTGAGTCGGGCCTGTCTGATACAAGGCCTAGCCAACCAAGCATAAACAAGCACAGCACAGAGATCTTTAAGGACACAATTTAATGTGGCCCAGATACGTCCCTGTCTAGCTTTTGATGATGTTCCTCCTTAGCTAGTTGAGTGAAACCCTGGTTGGTCAAAGGAAATTGCTGTTGATACTTTGTATCTGTAATGTCTAACTTACACTTCCTTGAAATCTGGAAGTAAGCAATTGGTGGCTCTGTATTTTAAATTATTATTCCAGTGCTACTATTCACTCCACAGCGTTATTTTATCAGTTACATTGTTTTGGGGGGAAAATGAATTTAGTTCTATTTCTCCCCTTATTAATTTCTCAAAGCAGCACAACATGCCAAACAGACTTGTTCACATTTTTTTTAATTCACATGTAAAATGTAAAAGGTCCGTCAGCTAACCCACAGAGCCCCTGGCCTCAGAGATGACGGGGAAGCTCGAGGGAAGGAAACACTCAGATCACTGTGTACCTCCAGGATGGTTTGAGAACCATCATGATGGTAGGCTCTGTGCGAATGAGATCCATCCCATAATATACACAGCTCCTCCCTATTACCAACCATTCCTTTCTTCTGTGCTCTGTCCCAAAATAAGGACCACACTCTCACTCCACAGACTGCCCCCTGGCACAGCCGCGTTTCCAGCTTTTGTTCAGCACACTAGTTGGGGGGGGGGGGGGGGAACACATCGGTCTTCTCAGTTGTGTTTGTTGATTTGCCCTTGTCTGTGGGCTCAATGGGCCAGAAGGGGCTAAGCTCCATGAACTCAGAGATCTCGGCTCCTGACACTTGCAGAGATATCAAAACACAGCAGGTACTTAAATCACGATGACCCCTCCATGAACTGAGCGCCATTCCCAGGTGTCTTTGGTTAAACCTGGCTAGTGACCTCCTTTGACCTTTATTATCTAGAGAATATACAGATACACATTTTCTTCATATTTTCATGGCTACAGGGCTACTATTTTGGATATTTGGGTAGATGGCTGATTTTGTTTTCTACATAAAACATCTGGCATTTATTGTAGCATTTTGGTAGGGTAAGCCAATGAATCTGGTTGCTGACATGTAATTACTTTCAGTTGCAATTGTACCATGAATACACATACGTATATAAGAATTAGCCTTTTATAGGTGTTTTACTGAGAGACCAGGTCACCAGCAGTAACGGAGAAGACTCGTTTCAGACAGCTATGCTAAATCCTGTTCTCTTGGCCTCGATGTCTCTCACACACACCCAAGGGAGGCAGCATCGACACCCTGGTCCCCACAGGGAACCAGCATCTCCTACAACTAACTTCACTTCTCACGGTTAGAAGGGCTTTTCGTCATTGGTGTGATGCTGACCCTCTGTAGCCCTCATTAATAAACCCACTGTCAAGATCCTGTTGATGACATTGGCCACTGTGTCATGTAGCGCCCTTTCTGTGAGAATGAGAGGAAGAACCCCCCTTGCCCCTGGCTTTGGTCCTTGAGAACCATGTTTCTTTTGGCCCGCTGGCCTGTGTTTTGTATCGCAGACTCCAAGTTCATCTAACTGGGTGTGTTTTCCTCTCTGTAGTGCCTGCTTGAAAGCTCAAAGCCAAATGCATATTCCACTATAGGAAATGTAGATACCTCTTCGGGGCACAAATTCCTTAGTTGTGGCCCTCTTCCCAACTTATTAATCCTTTTTAATTTTTATTTGTTGTTGTAATTTCCCTTTCTGGTCTCTTTCAACTAACCTTTTATAGATCACTACAAGTCTTATTCTTTCTTGAACTAGTTTGGATATAAATAAGTGAATTGCAGTGCCCCTGGATAGAAAACACCACCCCACGCCATGGATTCATAGTGACGTCTGTACTTAAATCACTCCTCTGATTGGTCTCATCTCCCTTCTGCAGCCAAAACTGTAGACATGAAGTCCTAGGAAGAGAAGGGAGTGGACATACCGACCCTCTTCAGCCCCATTAGACTATCTTCTTCCCTGTATCAGTCTCAAAGAGTTCCGTGGTGGGAAAAATGTGTGCAGAGCTCTGTAGGAAAAGGTCCCTGACAGGGACATAGATACTGACAAGCCATATAGCCCGACTGGGGAAGCACTGGTGCTTCTCTTGGGTCATTAAAAAAAAGAAGCAGAAACAGCTGTGGGCTGTCCAAAGGAACATAGCTACTGCCTTGTGTATGGCCTTCCCTTTGCATGTCACGTATAGGGGAGTACACAGACAGTGCCTCCATGTGGCAAAGAGGTGACAGAAGAGCGGGCAACAAGAAAACTAGAGAAGCAGGAAGCCAGGAGAATCGGGTAGTGGGGGAAGACTACCCTAGAGATCTACAGCAAACACAAACTAAAGACAAAGAACAGGAGGCGGGGCTAGGAAGGGGAAGGAGGCAGGGCCAGGAAGGGGAAGGGAAACAGAAGTCCTTTCTCTGCCCTGGGTATCCCATTGGAATTGAAATTCACTTCTGCACAGGGCCTTGCACTCTCAACCCAGGATTGTGGGAGACCAGGAATACCACCACCCCCACACATCCTGTAAGCCACATTCCATGGGAACCATCTTCCAAGACTGCCTTGAAGCTCTGGCATTGAGCAGAGTGGGAGGTGGGGGTCCCTTCCCTGAAGGCTAAACACTCGAACATCAGCACTCATCAGAAAGCTGTCAAAGCCAGCCAGCAGCACAGAACCCTAAAACATTGCCAGCACTCACTTCCCACACTCCCCAACATACTGCAGTTTATGTATGAAGAAGTACAGCATATCCATTTTCACCCTCGCAGATGGCTGCAGATGAAGTGAAGAGGTTTAGCCTTCAATTGCCATCCATTTGTATTCGACATGGTGGCTTGTGAGACCAGCCTTGCTTTGTTGTGTGAGCTTTCACATCTGTCTTAAATCACCCACGAACCGCAGCACAGGTTATCTCTGGCTACTGATAAATACGAAGCTCCTGCAGTGAAAGGCTAAACCAACACCGCGCACGCGCAGAATCGCTGCCCATAGCACACACTACTTTATGTCTCTTGCTTTCTGAATAAAGCCAACCTTTCTTCATTAGCTGAGGCCCATTTCTAAAGAAGAGGAAATGGAAGTCTTGATAAACATCATTAAGCCCTGCAAGGATTAGCATAAACAGGATGCCAGGGAGGAGATTTAATACTATTTAGATGAAATTTGAATTCTAATGCAGCACTCTCGCCCAGCCACTCCTTATAATGGAGCCGCAAGATTTAAAAGCCTAATAATTCTGGGAAGACACTTCATTTCCAGGGGAAGAGTTCTCTACCCTGCCGCCTGCACATCACCTTGTCGGCTGACTACCTGAGACAGGATGAAGGATGATCTGGAACCTTCCACAGAAACTGCTATTTGAGCCCAGGCTTTTAGGTAGCTGGGGATCGAAAACAAAAGGGAAAAAGGGGTGGAAGTAACCCAAAGGAGCACTTGCCACTCAACCTTTGGTCATTCGGCGGGGAGCTCGCAGGCAAGAGAGGTGCTCCTGCAGGGGGCGCTCCTGCAGAGGGTTCTTCATGGCTAAGCACCTCGTGCCTCCTGAGGAGAGCAGTGGAGATGTAAAGAGCAGGCCTGCAGTGTAAATTCTGGGACCCAGTATAAAATCAAAGAGTACGATTTCTTGTTCATTTCTACTTTCATTTTTCAAAAGGGTTTAGTCATTTTTATCTTAAGTGCATGAGTGTTTTGCCTGCAAGTGTGTCTGTGCGCCACAGTGCATGTCCGGTGTCCACACAGGCCAGAAGAGGGCATCAGAGTCCCTCTAGAACTGGAATTACTGAAGGCCATGAGCTCCCATGTGGGTGCTGGGAGCTGAACCCAGGCACTCTGCAAGAGCAACCAGCTCTCTTAGCTGCCGAGCCGTCGCTCCAGCCAGTCCTCATTCATATACGTGTGAGACTCTCAAGTCTGACAACAGAGCATTAAACAGACTGAAAGACCCAGGTTACCTCTCAACCACAATGAGTATCAGAACAAACAAAACACTTTCTGTTCTTAGAACAAAGTATCTTAGGTCCAACATGCAAATGTACTGGAAGCTTTGCTACAAAGAAATGGCTATTGGCAATTAGTGTCTTTCACAGTTCAGAGATGGCCTCTCTTAGACTCCACACTACTACATCTTTAGAACTATTGTCTTACTGTGCCCAGTCACTGCTGACTGCCACTTCAGAAACCCAATCCTAAACCGGTCAGGGGTTCCCCACTTCATTCATGGAGAAGCAGTTAAGAGTCAGACAACAGAAACTCCTAAGTTTGTTTGTTCATCACCTCGCTGCTGTCCCTTGGAAGACTGCGTTTCTTGGGCCATTCTTAGGTTCTGTACCTAGAATCTGGTCTGGTTTTTTTTAATCATTTTGTATTTACCAAGCTTAGGAAAGCCCTTTCCTTCTAGGCTTCCAATACAGTCCACAGAACCCAGAGCTGTTTCCCACCTCTCCTGGAAGGTGAGGGTAGAACAGGAGGTTTCTGTCAGAATGAAGCAGAATGAATAGTTTCCCAATGACCCGGCCTGACCCCCTGCAGGCGGCTCAGTCAGAAGGCTCAGAGCCTGCAGCTAGAAAGCTCCAGATAGATTTGAAATAATAAAGATCACAGTGTTTTCCAAAAGAAGAAACTTGAGATCTGAACAATTCAAAGAAGGCGCCCATCCAGGATGTACACATGTACAGACTCACAAAGAGCCACAGGACACAGTGGGCCAACGGAGTGGGCTGGGCAGTACAACTAAAACATCCCTTTTGTAGACTCTCTTCCATGCTCCTCTGCTTGGGGGGGTTGGGAAAGGGGGAAGAATTCCTTTCAAATGACATAAATAGTTGTGAATCACACTTAAGAATACACCCTCGGGGCACTGTGACCCAGTGCAGCACAGCTCTGAGGTATACACAGTCTGGAGCCTCCTTCCAGAAGTACGGATGTAAACAAACTGAAGCTGTATCTCCTTTCAATAAGCACCTGCCTCGTAGCTTGACTTCTTTCTTCCTTTCTTTTTTCCTGTCCTTTTAACAATGCCTACTTTCTTCCTGTGCACTGTGATGCAATTTGAAATACTTGCCAGATCGGGGAAAATAAATGTTCTTAAGACTGGTTGTGGAGAATCACCCAAATATAGCTAAACGTGGCATTTTCTAGACACTGCAAACTTGGAATGAAGTAACTAACACATTAAATAGCAATCTGCCTGGATATCTTGATCTGTGGAATTCAGTGATAAGCCCAGGAATGCAAAGAGCTTTTCTTGAGAATTCTGTTCTTATGACCACAGAATGTACCCGTGTTTAATTTCCCCTGTGATCTATGCATGTACAGACTCCAACTGTCCTCTAATGGCTTGGAATTCTCCCCATGTTCCTGTAGTTTTTTTTTTTTTTCCTTTTCTCTCTTTTTTTTTCCCCAAGTTAAGGTTGCTTTCATTTATAGCAACAAGCAAGAGATACCAGGGCATGGCAACCATACACATGTATTTCTCTGGGTATCTATGAGAAAGAGAAATGACCACTGGCCACTGATTACTGGTCTGGCTACTCAGAAACATTCCACCTTGCTCTTAAAGAAGTGAGCTAATCTGTATGCCACTGGGGAGCGAGGAGAGTGGAGAGCAGAAACTCAAAGTCTGGGTGTCGAGAACATGGTGCCTTGATATTGAGGCCCAGGATCCCAGGAAACCTCGGCTGTGGTTTGGATAGGGCGAGTCCTGGGTGAGAGGGCGCTAGAAGTGCTGAACCTAACCTACGTGTTCATTGTACCATTGTTCAACTCACTCATCCCTCTTTGGGTCCTTATTGCTCTGTTAGGAAGCAGTCAAACTGCTAAAAGTGAGAGGTTGGGATGGGGTGTAGGAAAAGGGTCTGGGATCTCAGTAAGATAGCCACACACTCCATAGTAGGCAAGGTGACAAGGAAAGAAAGTTACTTCTGCTGGAGCATTTACAACTACACTGAAATGGGCACAGTGTTCCCATGCCTCACTGTCAGTAAGAGATCAGCCTCACATTCTTACGCCACCGGCTGGTTTAAACCAGTACAGCTGATGAGCAGAGCACAAATCCAACCTCGAGCACATACTTGTGTTTCCTCAAGTGCTGACCCTGGAGGAACTGGAATTTCTACCAAGCGTCTTCTTCTTCATACTTTTTAAAAAATAGAAGCTTCTCTTCCCTCACAGGACATTTCTTTTAAATTTTCCCACATACGGTACTATCTATAAAAAGCCACCCAGGAGGGAGTCATGTTCCTCCCCAACTGATCATGTAAAGTTCCGGCAGAATGTGAGAAACACACATTGCAGGTGCCACATATTCCAAAGAAAGGAAATCAAATGAGACGCTCAGAATACAGGCTTATACGATTTTGTTTTAGGAGCCATTCCCCAAAGGGATACTTCCAGTCTCTAAACACATTATTTTGATTAAATCTCCCATAGTGGGGTAGAGGGAAACCTATATCAAAATTCTCCCATGAAAGTTCAAATGTTAAAAGACAGGGAAGTTTTTCCCTTCTCTGCTCACTAATGACTCCTAGAATAAGAATGCTTTCTATGGATACTTGTTGAAAAATAAATAAATAAAATTACACCATCTGCTATCACAAGAGTTTCCACTGTAGTTCTGTGGGGTGGGATATCATCCACATCTCTCTTTGATATGAAAGGGAACCAATACTTGACTGTTACCTAAAGTAGCTATCCTAGAAATTCAGAATTATTGAGGTAGGATAGACTCCCAGCTCCCCAAGTCCTGGCCCCAGGCTACCTCTTCACAGCCAAAATTCCTACCCCAAGAAGTTGTGAGGAAAAAGGAGACCCAGCTTATGACGTTTCCCTGTGGCTCATTGCAGGTGGGTCTTTTCCGCAAGTCAGGAGTGAAGTCTCGAATCCATGCCCTCCGTCAGATGAATGAGAACTTCCCTGACAATGTGAGCTATGAAGACCAGTCTGCATACGACGTGGCAGATATGGTGAAGCAGTTCTTCCGGGACCTCCCTGAGCCCCTGTTCACCAACAAGCTCAGCGAGACCTTCCTCCACATCTATCAGTGTAAGTACCAATAACACAATGTGACAGCTGTCAAAAGGATAGTATTTCAAAGATTCATTTACTATGTCTGCATGAGTGTATATGCACCACATGCATGTAGTACCCAGGGAATCCAGAAGAGGGCGTCAGATGCATTGGAACTAGAGTTACCCATGTTTGTGAGCCACCATGTGGGGAGCTGGGAACTGAACTATGCTCCTCTGTGAAAACAGTCAACACATTTAGCTGCTGAGCCACATCCCCAGCCCTGCAAAAGATGGAATTTTAATTATACAAGTAATTCATGAATCTGTGAAGAAGTGTATAAAGGTGACAGACCTACCTCTTCAGAAATATCCATTGCTCAGTGTGTTATGGACATCTCTGTGTCATTCTTTTTATATGTCTGAAAATACCTTCTCAATATTAATATATGCCTACTTTTTTATAATCTCAAGCTAATTTCCAGTGCACTAATTATTCTAATATATTTAAAGCATAAAAGGATCCAATAGAATTTAGTGTGTGTGTGTGTGTTAAACCTGCCTTACTTTTTTGAAAGATAAACATTCAATTTGATACAAAATTTGATAGAAGATTCAGATTCAAATGTAATATAAGGCTGAAAGTGAGCAGGAAAGCAGATACATTTCAACCAGCGAAATGAAGCAAATCAAATCAAGGTCACACCTTCATTCGGCTAACTCGTGTTTTCATCTGGAAGATTTTAAGTGATGTTAAATCAGTAGTTCTTCAGAAAGCCACTATAGCTAAAGTAGTAATGAGAAGAGCAATTGATTTAAAAGCCCATTCTGCTAAATGTAGTTATAAAGGCAGACATTAGGAATGAGCATGCAGGTCTTTTTTCTAAGGGATAATGATGTCATTACAAATTGGCAATCAGCTTCATGGCCCAAGTATCAGTTCTTAGGGGGGAATTACTCCAGTCCACAGACTTTGATTTTTGCATCAAAATATGGCTCAACGGGGCCATGAGATGGAATTGATCCAGTCTGAAGACCCCTACTGTAGAGACTCTGTACCAAATGTGTTTAAGAAGTGTATAATAGTACAAATTCAGAGAGTGCTTTAAGTGCTACCTGTGAAAACAGAATAAAGGGCTGACACACTAAATGAATATGATTTTGTCAGAGTGAATAGACTAAGCTGAATTAATGATAGTGGATCCTAGAGCCCCAAAGAATGTCTTCAGTGGTGCTGCTGAGAGAGAGAAGCTCTGTTTTCCAGTGGATATGAATGCTTACATTTAAGCTGACACTATATATGGCTAAAGCCAAGTTATTTCCAAGACACAAATACCTTTTTGGCTCTTGCCTAAACATACAACCAAGAAGCCAGATCAAAGCAGGACTTCATTTTATCTGCACAAACCTTAACAGAGCGGGGCTGTGCTAGGTGCTGCAAGCTTAGACTATGTGACACCCACTGTCTGTTCTTAGGGATCTTAGACTAGGGGTGGATGAGACAGGACCATAAATGACTAGGATACAGGAACGTAACAAGGGTTACGAGGACAGATCTAAGAAGGCTGGGATGAGCAAGGGGAACTTGGTAGGAGGAAAAGACAGCTGGACATGAACGCTAAGTGTGTAACACTGCACCAGAGAACACAGATAAACTAGGAGGCTGTGGTAACACAAAAGTAGCATTAATAGTTAGATAACTATTAAGTAATTATAAATAATTCATTGGTAGCCAGGCGTGGTGGTGCATGCCTTTAATCCCAGCACTCGGGAGGCAGAGGCAGGCGAATTTCTGAGTTCGAGGCGAGCCTGGTCTACAAAGTGAGTTCCAGGACAGCCAGGGCTACACAGAGAAACCCTATCTCAAAAAACCAAAAGTAAATAAATCAATCAATAAATCATTGGGTATTGAAAGACTTAATGCCCGAAGCAGAACCAACCTCCATACACACAAATGTAGTTATTTAATGATAATATTTTATTACTACACATGACAGAAAAGAATTGAAATTAAACCATTCCAGTGTTGGGTAAATCTACAGCTCAGAGTTGCTAGGACACCAGCCTCTGGTGTCTTTGACGATCTTGAAGTCAGATTGTGATGAGGTGCACATTGCTGCTACCTACACAATTATCATATCTTCATAAGGTCACACTCAGAAGCTAGAAGAGAGAGCTCAGGTGTCTCCTGGGGCATGCATCTCTTCTTATGGAGAACATGGGCCCCTCAACAACTCCCTGGTCTCACCCGCCAAAACTGGTTTACACTGCCTCTTGAGTAGGCAATGGAAAGAGGAACAGAGGACAGGAGAGGATAAGATAGGGACAGAGCTGTTAGTATAAGCTGAGATGGTTCATCTCTGGAGCAGTGGGAGGGGCCATTTCCCCAAGCAGCCCCTGTCCAAAAGGAACATGAATTTGTTAGTGAAGAAGAGAGACTCTTGAGCGGTCACAAGGGTGAAATTCATTAGCACTGATTTAAGGTCTGTGAATCTGGACCAGGGGAATAAGTGGAATCAAGAAGACAAGCTTAGAATCTGGCAGAGCAAGCAGACTCCTGGGGTTCCTGAGAAGAGATTCCAGGGCAGGCTCCAGAGTCTAAGTGAGCTAATACTGAGTTCCGGTTGCCTCCTCCTTCTCTAAAGTAGCTCCGTTGTGGCTGTGTCACTTCCTTTGCTGCTGTCAGATGACTAGATTACAGGACGGGGTGGATCATGGAGATCTTAATCTTACCAGCCTGTAGGAACAAGATAGAAGATGGGGAGGGATCAGAGACAAGCCTGTAACCTGGTGGCCCCACGATCAGGGGTGAGGGACACCAGAAGGGAAAGGAGAGATGGAGGTGATGCAGACACAGAGAGATCACTGTTCAGTCGGGAAAGCATGCCGACTGTGAGCATCGCCACCCACACACCGGGTATTCACAAAGGCAAATCTGGGGGTATCTCCCAGGAACAAAGAGAGACGCAGGAGCCACAGCAGTGTCATGTATAACAGAAAGCATGGCTTAAAGGTGAGCATAGCTGCCACCCAAAGCAAACAGAATCCAGAGTAAATTTATCTCCAGAGAAGACAAGGGAGCACGTGATGAGAAGAGAGAGAGATAGCACATGCACGTGGCCAGCGACTTCAAGATTAGCAGCCAGAGCAAACCCTGAAGCTGTGTTAGATAATATATATACACAGGAATTGTCTTCCCTACAGAGCAGCTTTTACAAGCAGTTCAAGGGTAGGTGGTGAACTTACATCATTGGTTATACTGGCTTCAGCATAAGCAAAACAAACAAACAAACAAAAAAGCAGCTTCACTATCATCCAGACAAAAAAATGTTCTCTGGAAAACCCAGTCTTTGCCAGTATGTGATAGACAGGCAATAAGTAGTTATGCCTACCTAGAAATCTGGATTTTCTGGCCTTCTGCAAAGCACTCAGAAGGGCGAGGAGAGCCCAGATGCAGGCAGAAGGTTACACTACTGAGAGCCAGGGCAATTCTTTTCTATCATACACCTCTACCAGTAATAAATGTCCGAGTGTCTCTTTCTAATACATTGAAGACACAGTGATATACTCAGAAACAGTGTGCACATTATAAAACACAGTTGACAGTTCAAGGAATTATCATAAGCACACTGCCCCAAGACTCAGGAGTGCAAACAGCCTTACATACACACACACACTGCTCCCAGGTGTGGCTTTTGAAGGAAGACAGCCATATTCATCACAGTGAGCCCCTATCTGCATCTTTGAATCAAACCCACATGATCATGAAACAGACAAAGCCAGGGGCACAGCACAATGCTGTCCCTCAGTCCTAATTTGTTGCGATTTTTTTTTCCATTTTCTACCTCACGAGCTATTTGCCTAGAGCCTATATAATCAATGCCCATCATCCCCAACAGAGTCACTCTCAGGGAGGTTGAGACCCCATTCACTCCCCACCGCTATAAGGGACCAGGTTCCTTTTTCACAAGCACAACTCAAAGCTCCTGACCCTAAGATTATCAAGCAGGTGACACTGAGTGACCACTCAGAGTCAAAACAGCACATTCTCCCAACTGAGCCCTCCTGACTTGTAGGGATAGGAAGGATCTACCAGGCTCACCACTGAGGCACTAGCTCCCTAGGGGTGGCCAAGGACAAACAGCTCACCACTGCTCATTGTACCAGGAAAGCAACATGGCCTGGGGCTCTACTATTGTGGGAAAAGGCCAGGTCTTTGTCTTTTTACCCAGTGGCTTTCACAGCTGTGTCCCACCCGGCCATGGCCATCCCTAAGGTGCTACCCAAGCCGCCTTACGGTCAAAGAGGGTGAGCAAGAGAGAGGTCAGGCTGACAGAGCCCCAATAGATGGCCAACTCCCACCAAAATGGACAGTCTTAACACAGAAGAGCCAGGTGACACTCAGAGTGTGAGGAGCCAGAGCGGCCACTTTGCTCTAAGTACCTCCAGGACACTCAGATGGGTTCTGGAGTTTGATGAGGTTCAAGTTCCAACTCTGTTGATGGTTCTGAGTGTCTTCGGTCTGGAAGAGGAGAGCATGCATCCTTCCTCACTGACTCTTCCCCCTAACAACCTGGTGCCCACTTCTCTTCAGATGTCCCCAAAGAGCAGCGGCTGCAGGCCGTGCAGGCAGCCATCCTGCTGCTGGCCGATGAGAACCGGGAGGCCCTGCAGACTCTCCTGTGCTTCCTGCATGACGTAGTAAACTTGGTGGACGAGAATCAGATGACGCCCATGAATCTGGCCGTGTGCCTGGCCCCCTCCCTCTTTCACCTAAACTTACTGAAGAAAGAAAGCTCCCCAAGGTGAGTGTTCCTTGTCCTGGGCATCGTTCCCAAACCAGGTCTCCCCAAGATCCATTTTCCTAACAAGTAAAATTAAACGGAAGTGTCCTCGTGCTAGAATTCAGATAGAAGATTATCAGGACTTATTGTGGGAGCAGAGTGAGGAACCCTCGTCCCTGGGTTGGGCTCATAGCACTACTAATGTCATCCTAAAGTAGATCAGTTGAGATCCAGTAAGCCCAAGAAGTTTTGTTCTATTTTATTTGAGTGGGAAGAAGGAGTAAAATACTTGAAAAGGTATTTTACGATCGTTGGTCTTTAAAGGCTATATTTAAACAACAGAGCATGTGAGCCTGCAGTTGAGTGGTTTCAAACTGGAGAAAAACCTAATAACTTTCCACCTACAGCTCTTCCTGTCTTTGTTCTTGTCCATGGCTTTCGGTTGTGAGCTGTCAGCCTGCCAACCTGCCTTGGAGCATCTAAAAGATGTGTGGTCATTGGTTTTATTTGGAACCGAGAAAGCCTGGGGTCTGGGCAGCATCTGGGGATAAATGGCAAACAGATGGGACGATCTGGGTATCCCAACACACTCTCTGGCTGGTGATCTGCTCAGCACATTCATATTCAATTACAGAGTCATCCAGAAGAAATACGCCACTGGGAAGCCAGATCAGAAGGACCTCAATGAAAATCTAGCTGCGGCTCAGGGGCTGGCCCACATGATCACGGAATGCAACCGACTCTTTGAGGTGAGGTCTTGGAACCAGGGGCAGGCTGGGAAGCAGAGGATGCTTGTCTCTTTGCTCTTCGCTTTATGATGACAGTGTGTACCATACCTCCGGTCTCCCAGGAGTTATAAAGTGCTAGCTGTACAGGAAGGCTTTGACAGTCACATGGTCTTGGGGCTTACCATTATGAAAGATATTTTTTTGTGCAGAAATCATCAGATTTAAGGCCAGTTGGTCAATTGCAATACATTTTATTTTTATGTCAAACTTGATTAGGGTCTTCCTTTGTCTCTGTGTCTGTCTGTCTGTCTGTCTCTGTCTCTCTCTGTGTCTCTGTCTCTCCCTCTGTCTCTCCCTCCCTCTCTCTCTCCCTCTCTCTCTCTCTCTGTGTGTGTGTGTGTGTGTGTGTGTGTGACTAAGCAATCCTTGTCCCTAGAATCAATGACAGCCGATCAATACAGCCACACTTGCATTGATGAGGCAAGTGAATAAGACGTCTGGCACACTCTCTGTGCAACATTGGCAATCGTCAATGGAGAAACTGTACTGAAAACTGTGAAGCCACTTCTGAGTCATAGCTGAGTTTTCCTTCAATGTGTCAATATGTACGAATGAGTGAAGTTGTCTGAACCCACTCTTGCCAGATATTATAAAAAGAAACGGAACACACGACCAGGAACACATCCCAGTGTTTTGGATAAACATGGGCTCAGAGTCACCCTTGTGTTGCCTGGCTTAGCTTTAGGAAGGTCCCTCCTGGCCTCAGGTCTTGACGGTGGCTGAGGCAACTTTGATCCCTCGGTTACTCTCAGCATTTCTCAGCTCACCGCTTTGCTCTTTCATGCATCCACTGGCCCAGGTTCCACACGAGATGGTGGCCCAGTCTCGGGACTCCTACTTAGAGGCTGAAATCCATGTGCCCAGCCTGGAAGACTTGGGAGCACAGCTGTCGGAGAGCGGGGCAACTTTTCACACGTACTTGGAGCATCTAGTCCAAGGCCTCCAGAAAGAGGCTAAGGAGAAATTCAAGGGATGGGTCACATGTTCCAGCCCTGACAACACAGACCTTGCTTTCAAAAAGGTAAGGTTCCCCCTGCTGCAGAATGTGTGCTGAACTGTGGGACACAACACCAGATGCCATTCAAAAGCCCTGTTGGAAAGCCACCAACAGCAGTCCCACCAGAGTTCAGGGGGCTTCTGGATCCCCGTCAGGTCTGTGCTCCTGTGAGATGCCGGGAAAATCAGTACCCAGCATTTTTCACTTGTGAAATGAACACTCTAAGAGTGCCTGGCAGAGAAGAGCCACGTAAAAGTCACGTGGGTTAGAGCATGTCTGCCTCACACCACTCAAGGAGCGTGCTTGTGTTTCGATTTTTTTTTTTCTTATCAGCTTGAGGACTCAAGTATTTGCGTTTTTGACTATGGGTACAGCATCACCCATTCACTTTATACAGATAGTGATGGTTTGGAATGCCCAGCATAGGAGGTAGGTCTGGGTAGCCCCCGTAGCCTCTTCAGCTCCTGCCCGTGTCTTTGCCAAGGTGGGCGATGGGCACCCGCTGAAGCTGTGGAAAGCATCTGTGGAGGTGGAGGCACCACCCTCCGTGGTGCTGAACCGTGTGCTGAGAGAACGTCACCTGTGGGATGAGGACTTTGTGCAGTGGAAGGTGGTGGAAAGATTGGACAAACAAACGGAAATCTACCAGTACGTGCTAAACAGCATGGTTCCACATCCCTCCAGAGACTTCCTGGTGCTCAGGTAAGCCGGACCCTGGGGTGTATGAAGTCCTGCTCCAAAGGCATGATGGGAGTTGCCAATGCAAACACTTCTCCCAGCCTGCCGTGGGGCTTTATGCCCAATCCTCTCTGATGTTGCCTTATTTATGCCTGACCTCTGGCACCTTCACCCAATTTATAGCTCTCTGATGGCCTCTCTCCTCAAGGTGCACAGTTGATTAGGTTTTGAATATCACTCATTTCCTCAGAGCAGAGGCACCAGAATAGTGGCTGTCTGTCCCGTTTGTCAACCAAAATATGCAAAAGACCGACTGGTTTTTGTCTTTCACCCTGGAGACGAAAGCAGGTCCTCATCTAGACCTTGGAGATGGGAGGGCATGTGACCTCACTAGTTCACAAGTAATTGCCATGCACAGGAACCCCAGCTCAGCCCTGAAAGGACAAGTGTATGAAGACACTGGACATTTCATTAGAATTCAGTCGCGGCCAAACCTCCTGAGCCCTGTGTCTGCCATTGAAATGCTGTTTCTGGTGGGTTTCAGGGTTAGTCACAGGCCCCCTACCTTCTGACCTTGGAGGGGGGTGCTCAGCCAATCACAAAAAGTTTGCACAGCAGAAATTCACTATTTCACCAGCAAGAGCAAGGGTTGGGTAGAGTTCAGAACATGAACAAATTGTAATTAGAGCAATATATCCCTTTTATTAAAAACACAAGTAAACAGTCTCTTCCCAGATCAGCTGTGTAAGAGGATTTGCCTGGGAAATCCCCAGATGTGTATTTGAAATAGTCGCCTTATGAAGTGAGTTTTGAGGGCAAACCAGAGGTGACTTCATATGAGTCCTTGATGCCTTTGGTTTGGATCCTTGGGACCTTAAGTTTTAAGTATCTGTTTCTCCTAAATATCCGTGTGTATCCCAGAAACCTTGTCCTGGTAGAGAATATAAGCCGTTAACTGGGGGTCGCCTATGGCCAGTTATTAGGACATTGCTCATCTTGTGGCATTAAAATTTAATTGCCTAACTCAACAAGTAGAAAAAGAAAGTTGTTGTCCAGGGTGGAAGCTGTGGAGACAGGGGAGTCCCTCCCTGCAGGGAATTCTCTTCATTCCGTCTCCACAACCATCCTACTAGCTAGCTATTTACCCAAGCTACTCATAGCTTCTGACTCTGAGGAGGCTGTGGGTGGACACAACAGGCCCATCTTGGTCTCCTCTCCAGTTTAGATTTCTGAGAGAGAGGGGAAAGAGGGGGAGAGAAGGGGGGGGAGGAGGAGGAGGAGGAAGAAGAAGAAGAGTGTGTATGCATGCCTGCACACGTATGCAGAGGTCAGTCTTGGTTGTTGTTCTTTAAGAGCCACCTATGTCATTATATTTGAGACAGGGTCTCTCTCTGAGACCCAGGTAGGCTAAGGTGACTGGCCAGAAATCTCCGGGGAACATCCTGCCTTCACCTCTCCAGGGTTGAGATTACAAGTGTGCACCATCATCGTGCCTTTTTTTTTTATATCAGTGGCAGGGATTGAACTCAGTCCCCTGTGCTTACACCCTTTACCTACTAAGCCATCCCCCTCAGAGTCATTTTATATATTCCTCAGTGTAGACAGTAAATAATAAGAAGGTACAGGCTGACTTTATCTCAGAGGGAGTAAGTAAATAATTTGAGGAGCTGGGAAGGGTAGAATTTTGATATAGCCCAAGGCTTAAAGCAGAAGGGAGGTGGACTGTGAAGTTCTGTGGGAGAACTCAGCAGCAAACCTGGTTCTTGCCAACAGAAATCCCCTAGAGAAAGAACTTACAGGGAGAAGACGATGCGGTCTTTGCCTCAGACCTCCCAAACTCAAATTTGCATCAAGCATCTTCACTTGTTTTCTGAAGCTTATAACAAACTAATCTGAAATGGTGATTCATGTGGAGAGTAGATATGTATTTGGCTCTTGAGTCTGGAGGCTGAGCAGGCTGAGAACACCAGGTCATAGGACAGCGAAAGGCATTGCAGGACAGAGCAACCCTACCACAGAAAAGCCACACCTCCAGTAACTCATTAACCAGGTAACCCAAGAGCCGGTTAGTCTGAGGACAGCATCTGACCACATCCACTGTGGGGCCCATGCCATCCATGGACAGAGTACCAGTTAGACAGCTCTTTCCACTACTAGTCTATAGCAACCTTCCTGCCTCTCCATCTGGACTCAAATGGGCTCCATTTATCTCTTCTCCTACTCAAGAACGACTCAGCTATCTGAACAAAGCTATGAAGTTGATAGAGGTCCAGTTTCTTTTAAATGAGGCATTAGCAGATCTTGTGTTTGTTAAAACATTCGCCACTTCCTCCAGGAAGCCCTCCCTGTATTCATCCTCTGCCCTGGTCCCAGCTCTACCCAGACCCACACTACTTTCAGGATTCTCTTAAGACTTGCTTGTCTTTCCTCTTGGGCTGGATGCATCTTCATGGTCCCCCGTGACTTCTCGGGCCCAGCACATGGGTGTGCTCAATACACAGATAAAACAATGGAATGAATATTGCTGATTCAAAACGGTAGCCTCATTGATGACGGACAGGGGCTTCTTTAGCAGACCACGGTGTGGTCTCAATTTGGGGTTCTACACTCAGGTATGAGAGCTTCTACCCTCTGAGTAGAAAGCTGGGATCTATCCTTTGGACCTCACAGTGTAAACTTTGCACAAGCTCCGGGAAACCATTAGCTTAATCCAAGTACCTAGCCTTGGAGTTAGAGCTTAGGTTTGGTGCAGGAAGACGCAAGTGTGGGCTCAGTTGTGTGTTCAGGGTCTCCTGTCTCTTTACATCACCCTCATCATGCATGGCTTGTTTGGTTCCAGGACCTGGAAGACTGATCTGCCCAAAGGAATGTGCACCCTGGTGTCCCTGTCTGTGGAGTACGAAGAAGCCCAGCTCATGGGTGGTGTGAGGGCGGTGGTGATGGACTCTCAGTACCTGATAGAACCCTGCGGTTCTGGCAAGTCCAGGCTGACCCACATCTGCAGAATAGACCTGAAGTAAGTGGCCACACTGGGTGTTGGTTGACCAGGGAGCCTCAGGTGGTATGGTGTGTACACTTGAGTCCTGCTTGTCACTCTGGTTTCTTCCTCCTCTGGCCTGTTTCTTCTCCACCAAGAGACAGCTTCTCCAGAGGACCACAGGCCCTCATCTCCCACCTCCCCACCCTGGAATTTGCTTTTCTTTGTTTTCCTAACTTACTCATTTCTTTTCGCTAACAAGTAAGCGTGTGGTGTTTGTGACATGCAGAAGGATGTCTGTCGACGTATGTCCATGTGACAGAATCACCAAATCAGGCTATGAAAATATCCAACAGTGATCAAGAACATGATTTTCTCCTTCCCTACAGTCACTCAAACAGCACATGGTCACTCCTGGAGCTAGCAAGTCAACCTTATGGCATTGCATAGAGCAGTGGTCCTTAGAGTCAGGGGACAGAGTGTCAGAATGAAAGTCAATAGAGGGGCTGGAAAGATGGCTCAGTGGTTAAGAGCACTGACTGCTCTTCCAAAGGTCCTAAGTTCAAATCCCAGCAACCACATGGTAGCTCACAACCATCTGAAATGAGATCTGACGACCTCTTCTGGAGTGTCTAAAGACAGCTAAAGTGTACTTATAATAATTTAAAAAAAAGAAAAAAGAAAGAGATTAGAGGCTCCCAAAACTCTTCTGGTTCTTCTCTGGCATAGGAAAGTAGCTATTAGTTAAAGCCGCCTGTTAATATATCTCAGAATCGACGAGAGAGGCACACAACTAATCAATTTAACAGTGGCACACAAATCTTTAAATTCCTGATAAGAAAAGTACAGCTTAGAACTGTACTGCTTAGAACGGCAGCCAAGCTGAAACATTGCCTCATTTGATCAACACTTATCTCCATAGCCCCAACTCTGCATGGTCTCAGGTCAGCACTGTCCTGCCCTCTGATTCATTGAGTTCCACGTTTTTAGAATCCACGTAGGAATGAGAGCATGCAGTAGTTAGCATTGCGTGCTTGGCTTATTATGTGGAAAGTAGCAACATAGTGTCTCCCTTCCTAAAACTAAGAACTACCAGTTAGGTGATAGGTAGATGGTTGGATAGATAGACAGACAGACAGATACCAGTGGTTCTCAAGCTTCCTAGTGCTGTGACCTTTAATACAGTTCCTAATGTTGTGGTAACCAACCATAAAGTTATTTTGGTTGCTACTTCATAACTGTAATTTTGCTACTGTTATAAATCAAAATGCAAATATTTTTAGAGATAGAGGTTTTACCAAAGGGGTTGAGAACCACTGATTGATTATATATATAACCACATTTGCTTTATTTACCCACTTAGTACTGCACACTTAGGGTAATTCACAGCTCAACTCTTTGGAATAGTTCTGCAGTGAGCATGAATTATATGCTCACTTCATTTTGACTGGGTATGTTCCCAGGAGTGGAGTCATTACCTCACCAGATAGTGGCGCTGTGTTCTATTTTGAGCACACATGCAGAACACACAGGCACATCGAGGCTCAGTAAATGACTCTACTCTCTTATGTTTTCTTATTTTATTCATGTGTATGTAGTATATGCATATATGTGCCCATGTAGAAGCCAGGGGTCAATGCTAGGTGTCTTTCTCAGTTGCTCTATATAAGCACCTGGAGGGAGGTGGGGGGAGGAGTTTGTCACTGAGCCTGATGCTAACTGATTGGCTACACTGGTTGGCCATTGAGCCTCAAGAAACATCCTGTTTCTGCCACCTCTGGCATTTCTCATGAGAACTGCCACTCTGGATCAAACTCTTTATTGGCGGAGCCTTCTCTTCAGTCTCTTCAGACCCTCTGTGTTTCTTTTATGCCTGCTTCCTCCTCTGTTCCTAATTTAAATTGAATTGAACACTTTAAGGTATCCAATGATGCTAAAACTGAGTCCTTTGTATAGGTAGATATAAATTTATTGGGGTTTTGTTATTGCTTTTGTGGGGAAGGCTGGGTTGTTTGTTTTTTGAGGACAGGGTTTCTCTGTGTAGCCCTGGTTGACCTGGAACTCACTATGTAGACCAGGCTAGCCTCATACTCACAGAGATCCACCTGCCTCTGCCTCCCCAGTGCTGGGATTAGAGTCGTGTGCCACGACCTCCCAATTCAATGTGAGTCTTCTGGTTCACTCTGAGAAGTTGGTATCATTTTGAAGCACCTGATGACCTTTAAGAACAAAGTGCTTGGTGACAAATGACTGGGTGACAGACTGAGGTCCACAGATGCCTGAAGCGGCAGCTGCAAGCTGTTCCCAGGGTACTGATGACCCTAGCCCGTGGATGACCCTGCCCCCTAACCGGGCTCCCATTTCCTTTCTTCTCTCTCTGGCAGGGGCCACTCCCCAGAATGGTACAGCAAAGGCTTTGGACACCTCTGTGCCGCAGAAGTTACCAGAATTAGGAACTCTTTCCAGCCTCTCGTTGCTGAGGGTCCAGAAACAAAAATCTAAGCTTTCCCCAGCATGACATCAAACTCAGGGAAGAAGAAGGGAAAAGAACACTCACAGCGTGGCAAGTGCACGCATGTGCAGGAATGTCACAGTGGGATCCGGAGATCACGGAGACCGTGGAGCCCGTTCCTAGCCTGCCTAGAGATGGCTAATCCCTACTAATATAATGTCTCGGAACTTTTATCTATACTGCTTAAAATTAAATGGGTTATTTCTTCCGCGTTGCCTAACTTGCTATTTAAAGGCTTCTAAGAAGCGTGTCTTAGCTGTAAATAAATGTACTGTAGCATTTGTACATGTATGTATATCTCCCTTTACTGTATATATGTAAAATACCAGTTTTATATATAATTCAGTGTCTGACTCTGTGAGTCTCCTCACATGGCACTTCCCAGGTTGCTGTAGACCCCGTGCCCCATCCTGACCTGTCCCGCCAGCTGAGCAGAGCCTGCTGACAAACACCAAAGTGTGAAATGTGTAGTCTGTCAGCCTGCCCAGGCTTACCCAAAGATTAGCTAACCAAAGAAAAATAGAGTTGAGAGCTTCTTCCACAGGTTGGCCTCTTATTTCTGATGTTTAAAGACTGGAGCAGGATGTTGACATAAATTGAGGGATATAATATTTGCTTCTCTTTAACGCAAAGCAGCAGGTGAGAGGTTATTGCCAAATCCAAGGCTAGACCTTGCATTGCCTCTGGGCCCTCTTGAGATTCAGTTCTCATAGTGCTTTTTAACCATCTATTTGACCAGTGGCCTATGTGGCCACAGTTTTTTTAACATGTTCTTGCACTGACCTTGACTCTGGACACCAGAGTGAGATGACAGTCCATCGAGTGTCCAGGAGTCATCACAGCTTCAGGGAATTCCACACATGCTATAGATGATGCTTGTAAAATCTAAGCCATTAAAAATCTTGCAATCTAAAAGACAGGATTTTAAACAAAAGACCAAACTGTATCATTAGTTTTTGTTACCAATCCCATGTTTCTTCATTACCCAGCACCAGCACCTGGGCGTTCGACCCCAACCTTATTTATTATTGTATAGACTGAGCAAACTGGCTTCCCTTAACCAAGTGAGGATGGAGTTGTTATTTTTTTTTTTATTGTGATACAACATCTGTAGAGAGATAACTTAGTATGTCTGGCCTCCAGGAAAGATTGTCTTAGGTTGTCTAAACAGAGATTGATATCCTGATTCAGCAACTGGTGTCGGAAGACGAGGAAAAAACCAAACCTATATTTCCCTGGTTTTTGTTGTTGTTGTGTTATATACTTTTATCTTTTATCTGTGGTGTGCAATTGTTTTATTGGGAGGAATAAAGATGTTTTCTGTATATTTGGTATAGCACAGGGAAAACCAGGGTAAGAGTTTTTCATTCTCGTGTCTACCTGGGAGAGGGGCAGTCAGACCACATGGTGCCTCCTGGGCAGCGTTCTGTGGAGTGGACAAGTTCACTTCTGCCATTACCTCATGCCTACCATGCTGGATGGCTTTGTATGTCTTGTCAGGACCATCAGTGGAGCTTAGTGTGGTTCCACACCATCTGTCTCTGTGCCAGAGCCGGGTCACTGTGCACAGGAAAACAGATCGGGCGCCCGGGGATGGCTGGGTTGTTTGTCTCGGGGCACACTTGTTTGGCATACACTGGGAATCAACTAAAGCCTTTGTTAACAGGCTCCCATCCAGGCCATGTGGGTGGGCCTGGCGTTCTGGATTTCTAATGAGCCTGAGGGATGCAGGGTGCCTCAAGGACACACTTTGAGAAACAAGGACCTAGGAAATACTAAAACTCAATAAAATATCTGATACAGTTATATTCCCCAGCACCTTTCTCTTCCAACTTAGCTGGCTTTCTGATTGTATGCACATACTAATCATATCACTTCTGCTAACCACAGGGCGCGTCTTTAAAATAAAGGGGAGGGGAGGGGGAGATGATGCATTGAGCTTGTTTGTCAAATACCACAGTATTTTATTCATTGTTATCTTGCTGATGGAAATAAAAAAATTGCATTTAAATATTATATTTATACCTCATGTATATTTTTACCTCAATTGTTGGTATCAGTCATCAGTTGTAAATAAATAATTGCCAAGGCAGATAAATTTATATACATTAAATATTTCCTATTTTCTATAAAAAATACATGTGCATTTTCATGATTCATTCTGTAAGTACAAAGCTTGCTTCATGAGGAAGATGTCTCCAGAAGACATATTTCCATAAGGTTAACCCCTTTGGCTCCAATCACATAGGTGTCCACAGACATTCATGACTGGTTAGATGTCCGGTGTCAGGGCTGGGAAGGTGGTTCAGTGCTTAAGGGCACTTGCCACTCTCCCAGAGGACCTGGGTTTGGTTCCCAGCACCCAGATGGTGGCTCACAACTGTCTGTACATGCGGTGCCTCGTGACCCAATGCTGCCTTCTGACCTCCAAAGATCCATGAATGCAGACACACAAACAAACATGAAAAAAAGAACAGGATCTGGGAAGAGTTGGGAGAGGAGAAAGAATATGATCAAAACATATGGTATGATAAAATATAATTGAAATTTTAAATGATAATATAAGTAAATCTTTGGATACTAAGGTATCTCGGGTCTAAGGCATAAAGGTAATAGAGGTATTCCAAACATATATTCTATTGTTCTTTAATCTAGGTGTTCTAAAAACAAATTTGTTTTATCTTAAATAGTAAACTTACTAATTATTTAGTGGGGAGTTGATAAAAATGCTTTTGCTCTGCTGGAAGACCATGAGCCTTGTGCCTTTGTACACGTTCCTTCTTTGTATTTTTTTATTAATTATTTATTAATGTATTTATTTGCTTTACATCCTGATCGCAGCCCCCCTCTCCTCCCATGCCCACCTTCACAAACCTCCCTCCCCCCACCACCCTTTTCCTTTCTGCTCAGAGAAGGGTAAGCCCCCATGGGCACCAGCCTGCCCTGGGACATCAAGTCCCAGCAGGACTAAGCATATCCTTTCCCACTGATGCCCAACCAGGCAGTCCAGCTAGAGGAAAGGGATACAAAGGCAGGCAGTAGAGTCAGAGACAGCCCACCCCATTCCAATTGTTAGGGGACCCACAGGAAAACCAAGCCTCACATTTGCTACAAATGTGTAGGGGACCTAGGTCCAGCCCACCATGCTCTTTGGTTGGTGGCTGGGTCTCTGGGAGCTGCCAAGGCCCAGGTTAGTTGACTCTATAGGTCTTCCTCTGTTGTCGTTGACCGCTCTGGCTCCCTCAATTCTTTCCCCCCGACTCTTCTACTCCCCAAGCTCCACCTAATGTTTGGTTGTGGGTCTCTGCATCTGTTTCCATCAGCTGCTGGATGAAGCCTCTCAGGAGACAGTGATGCTAGGTCCTGTCTGCAAGCATAGCAGACTATCACTAATAGTGTCAGGGGTTGGCTCTCTCCCATAGAAGGGTCTCAAGTTGGGCCAGTCATTGACTGGCCATTCCCTCAATCTCTGCTTCATCTTCATCTTTACATCTTGTAAGTAGGACAAAATTTTTGGTCAAATTTTTTGTGGGTGGGTTGGTGTCCCCCTCCTTCAACTGGAGAAAAAAAAATGTACCCGTAGCTAAGGCACTTCAGCCTCATCTAACAGGTTTGTTTGTATTTTTAAATCAGTGTATGTGCCTGTGTGAGTTTACGTGCAGATTCCTGTGAGGGTCTGTGAGCGTTGGACTCCCCAGGAACTGGAGTTACAGACAGCTGTGAGCCACCTGATATGGGTGATGGAAACTGAGCCCAGGTCCTCTGCAAGAGCATTAAGCACTCCTAACCACTAACCACTGTGCTATTTCTTCAGCCTCTCTGCTAATAGCGATATAATGACATAGAGCCCATTTAAAAAAAAAAAAATCCCAATTCTGCTGCCAGCCCTCCATACACACGGTTTCATACAGGTTCTACTGGCCTCAGCAAAGGAATTGTTCAACAGCCTGTTTCCATCTCCATACTGGGAAATGATAATGCACACTGCATGGTTGCTGCACAGGGTGCGAATGTTTCTTGGGAAGCACAGATCTCGAGTAAGTTCTAACTTTGTTGTAAACATGAAACCCTGAGGCATGAAACTATTCATCTTTTGATATTGGTCACAAAAAAAAAAAAAAAAAAAAAACAAACCAAACCACCATCAACTATGAATTCTCAGGGCTATAACACAAAAGGATAAAAATAGACCACACACACACACACACACACACACACACACACACACACACACACACACACACACACGTGTGTGCTGCTGCAGAGCCAAAAATAAACCCTGCCATTGAATCATGGTGGTGTTGCAAAGCCAGACGTCACGGGAAGCTTCCATCAGATATCCCAGCCACGAGGCCACTTCGGGGACTCTAGCTCACACCCTCCATGTGTACAACTGACACTTGCCTTTCCTGTACTGCTGTTGAAAATGCAGGTGGGATGGGAGGGGGAGTCTCAGCAGAGTCATCACAGGCAGTAAAGAAACCGGGGTCCCCTCTCAGATTCTTAGTCTTCATCATAAAAGAATTTAAGAATGAATTCAAAAGGTCGCTTGAGGACACTTTTATTAGTTAAAACAAAAAACAAAAACAACAAAAAACAAGGAGGCAGCAGCTCTGCCCCAGAGGTAGAAGGTAAGAAAGTAGAGAGGGGGGAAAAAAAAAGAGAGAAAACATCATGGCTTTCTAAAGCCAGCTTGGAGGTCAGCCACATGGCAGACAAGCAGCCACATGGTGGGGTGGGAAGCTTTAGAGAAAAGGGGTTGGGGGGAAGGGTACCAGAGAAAGCACAATGAGGCTCTGGCCAGCTCCTGGAGAGCTAGAAGAGGAGCAAGTTCAGTTTTCTGAAAGACACCGTGGTGACGTTGGAGGAACTGTGCTAGGAGCCAGGAATTCTTGGTTTAAAGAAAATACAGTATCTCCTTAAGCAATAGTGACTCATCCTGTCTGTTTAGCATGGCTAGAGGTGGCCCTGCTTCCTTGCAGGGTCCCTTAGCCAGGTGACTGACTTTGCCCAACTAGAATGTCAGGCCCCGACCTGACCATTCTGATTACTGGAGGGAGGTATTTTCCCCCTGTTCGGCCTCTGCTGCTTTACCAGAACCATAGCATTAAAGCCAGCTTGGCTGCAGAAAACATGGGTTCGTCTGCATTATACCCACCACTCAACACTGAAGGGGAGTGGAAATGTAAGGTTTGTGGTAGTTCAAAATGACCACGGTTGTAAAAAGTTAAGTAAATGTGTTCTTTTCCCAGAATTTGCGTCACTGCAAGGTGGGCTAAGAGATAGTCCTCTGATTGTTTTGAAAGGCCCACACAATGTCTCCAGTCCTTAAGTTTGCCCCCTTAATGTCGTTAAAGGTTAACGAATGATAAACTGCCAGCCCTAAACAGTAACAGAAAACTGCTCTTAAAAAATGTATAAAAGGCTGGGCGGTGGTGGCACACACCTTTAATCCCAGCACTCAGGAGACAGAGGCAAGCGAATTTCTGAGTTCGAGGCCAGCCTGGTCTACAAAGTGAGTTCCAGGACAGCCGGGGCTATACAGAGAAACCCTGTCTCAAAAAGAAGAAAAAAAAAAAGTGTATAAAAGGTATATGCTTTAGCTACTTGGGGTCGCTTCTATCCCAATTTCAGGACAACCCCAGCATGCTGGATTAATAAACCTCTTGTTTTTTGCATCGATCTCCATCTCTGCATCTCTGTCAGAGGGACATCCCAGACGTAAGGCTTTTCGGGTCTTATAGAACCAACCAGAGTAAAGACATAGAACCCAGCCAGGCAGGGCAGGCACCCCAAAACAACAATCCTGAGAATGTCCTTCTGCAGGCCAGGAGCACCAGAACAGAGCCCTGTTCCCTGGTCTCCTGTTCTCTCTTACCCCTGCCGGAAGCCATGTGTGACACAATGACATACTGAGAGGAAGCAGCTGGACACCTGTGGCTTCTTCCCACGACTCACCCCTGCTCTCTGCCCCCTCTTTCTCTCTTTACCTTAATCTATAATAAACTTCTCCCTAAAACTCACCCGCTGTGGTCAGTGAATTTCGTTCTTCACATTTTCGAGGCAAGAACTGGAAGGCCACTGGCTCTATGAAAGTTTCGATGAGCATTGACGCCCTAACTCCTGACTTAGTGCCCATTTAAGGCAAAAGCACAGGTCTCTGCCAAACTCAGACACCCTACATTTTCCACATTGGTACCTTAGACATATAGAGATGGGTCTGTACCATCAATGCTCAGGATTATTTGAGATCTTGTTCACAGGTGTTCTGCCAACCTTGGATGACTGAGTAGCAAGCCACCGCTCTGAAGGGAAGCGTGGGATTGGGTTCCTGTGCGCCACAGGTCATCTTTGTCAATCCACCAAGAGGTAACCTTGTTTTACTGTGTTTCTGATCAAGACATTGTTTAATACATATCCTTTGAATACTAATTTTATCTGCAGTATTTCTTTCCCACAAAAGCACTAATCAAGGAAAACTGGCCCTGGTCAATGAGCTAATGAATGGGACTGTACAAGTCATGGGACTGGAAATACCCATTGACTCAAACCCAAGTCTGCACCTTGCAGGGGGGCGGGGGGTGCTGTGCTCCTGACCTGCACTTCTACCTTGAGCCCAGCAACCATGTTCTTCCTCCTGTGCCTTTTGTGTTTAGTTGCTTTGTGAGGTTTGTCTTTTTTTGTTTTTAGGACAGACTCAGAAGCAGCCCAGATGGCCTGCTGGGCTCAACCTCTACAGCTCTGGAGATACAGGTGCACATGCCTACACCTGCCTTGCTTCAGCTTTTTAACTCGATACAGTCATCTCCTGAACCCAAAAGCCAGCTGCTTTTCCACCTTTACCATGGCTCTATCGTTCACCCTAGATTTCGCTTCTGGAGCAACTGTGATAACTTCATGGGTTATCACATCTCCTCTTTTATTGTCTGTGTTATTGTGCTGAGTTTTTATTCTGTTTTGTTTTTCAAGACAGGATTTCTCTGTGTAGCCCTGGCTGTCCTGAAACTCGCTCTGTAGACCAGGCTGGCCTTAAACTCAGAGATTCACCTGTCTCTGACCCCTGGGTGCTGGAATTAAAGGCGTGCACCACCACCACCACCACCACCACTGAACTAATATTGATTTTTTTTTTAATACAGAACTGTGGCCAATAGCACCCAGACTCTAGTACACAAAGATGCTTATCTGAATGTGACTGAACTTGTGTATGTTTGTGTGTTGCTGTGTGAGTGTGTACATGTGTGGGTCCTGGATATTGTCAACATGCTTGCTTGGATAGTAACAACTTCTTGACATTCTGGGGCTATCACCTGTGAGCATCCATTGAAAGCACTGAAGGGGCTATATAAATTAACTTTAGCAAGCAGAGTTCACAAATAATGAGAACGGTTTCTATGAAGCCTACGACCACCCAGAGGGGGTGGTGACACCCAGGAAGTTGGGAGACAGGACATCTTACCTGGTTCAGGAGAGCCTGGGTTTCAGTGAGCTAACTAGAGCCAAGAGAGAGAAGTAAAAATACGCTTCTTTTAATGAGCGCTACTTAAACTGGACCAAAAGAGACTCTTCTTCGGACTGCCAGGCCCATCTGGGTGGGAGCAGGGGCACTAAGCCCCACCCATCTGGGCCAGAGCAGGGGCATGAAGCCCCGCCCATCCCTGTCTGAATTCCTCCCGCCTGTGATCTCTGCAGACAGGGTAGATTGTGGTGGTCTCTCTCACTGCCTGCCGTTCCAGTGCTGACACTCGTTCACAGTGACCTCCTTTCCCTTGCTTTAGGATATGCTATTTTTCTCTTACTCCCTATTTGATTCGGAATACATGTGTAAATTTATAATTTCTTCTAGTCAACCTAAGAGAAGACACTTTCAAAACCAAAACAGTGTCCTTAATGCCCCTAAACTACAAAGCACCCCATGTGGGTGCTGCATGATCCATGAAGTCTAACACTGCTTAAACGGAGATGCCGATGAGATCACCAAGGACTCAGCCCGAATGAGCATGAGATGTGCCATTGCTGGGACTTCTGTTCCTTCTTTCATTATGCATCTCATTGTTTGTCACTAAGGGCGGTGTGCCCTGGTGATAACAGAACTCAGAACCTAGACCAATTACAGCCAGAAGTGGTCTGTCAGTTCTATCAGCTGACCATAAACCATGGCTTTGACTCCACTTACATACAGCTCCAGCACGAACAATGATCCCTTCCCAGGATGGAGTCTGCCCTTCTCTCACCAGCCCAAGGCATGCTGGGTGCTAAGGAGGCAGCTGGCCGTGGGTAACCCGGATGGCGGGCAGTTAGGCTGACAATGTGCTTGCACAGTGGATGGTAGGAATCCAGTTAGAAGGGGCCTATAACAACCCAGATGAAGAGCCATTTGCGGGAAAAGAAGTCTAGATATTTTCAAAGATATAACTAAAACTAATAAAATGTATTAGTAACTGGTTATGAAAAAGGGAGGAAGAAATTAGTTCAAAATGACTTGTTACTTTTTTATTACTGTGATTAAAATGATAGGGGAGGCAGGAACAGGGAGCCAGCTGATTTCCATCCACACAGGAAGGAAACACAGAAGGCCAGCAGGAGGTGGAGCCAGCCTGTAAACCTTCAACCCCCCTCCACCCCCCACCCCCCCACCCTCCCACCCCCACTTGGGTATGGACTTTCTGGAGACCAAGCAGTCAAGTACGAGAACCTATGGGGGAGGGGGGAGGCACCTCTCATTCAAACCACAAATCTGAGTCATGTGACATGGAAAAGCATGGAAAAAGTCCTTTATGGATAAAGAAGAGGGGATGCCAGTTTGAGGTGGGCAGTAGGCAGGGAGGAGCCATTGTCGGAAAAAGGATCTCTAAGAGCTTCGCTCAGACAGTGCTTGTGATGAACCCACACACACACACCCAAGGCAGGGATGTCAAGCAATCAGCTGAGCATACAGATCTATGATGGTGATCCTCTCTCTGTAAATCTGAGTGGACCACAGGGTGACCATGTTGCTATCAGGAACCGGTGTGACAGATCATCTCTAAACCCAGTGACATCACACATGGGCAACAGGGACCCGCCCATCTTTTGCCATAGCAACCGCCATACCTTCCCAGAATCCACTGGGCTTACCTCCCACCTTTACATGAGAGTGGCTACATCACAACCCAAATAAAAAGCAGACCCTTCTGACCTCGGCTCATCACCACGATTCTAACACAACAGGCCAGACAAGCCATAAGAGTCAGGGAGGTAGATGGGCCTCCCCAGCATGGCTGGGCATCATCCATCTACTGAAGGCGCAAATAGAGTAAAAATAAAGGACTTAGGCGTGTTCTTCTCCCCCACTGCTTGAGCTGGGACATTTCTACTTTGGACCTGGGTTTCATACAGCAGCCTCTATCAACCCTTCAGGCTTGGACTGAGTTATAACACCAGCAACCCCATGTCTCCATCTTACACACCATGAGTTGTGGGACTTTTCCAGCCTCCACAACCTCAGGAATTAATATTATCATACGGGTCCAAAAGGCATACTTTTGTAATGAATGACTGTATTATCTGCATAACTTGACAATAATACATATAGTTATTTTAGTTATATATTATACAAACATATTAAGCAACACACACGTCCTTTATTGACTGTCTCTACACATGTCTGAAATTCAGGAGCATGACCAGCATGCAAGGCTGAAGATCTGTCACTTGGCTCGTCTGTATAATCACATGCCATTGCTTCCCTTCCTGGCCATGTGCTTAGCACTACAGTTGCAAGGACGCCATTCTGTCACTTCTCCGACTTCAAGCTGACACATCCAGCTTGGTGGTCACCGGTTCCTATGTATTCCATAAACTTCTGCTCTGTCATTTCTTCCATGACCTTTCCTGACCATTCCCTGTTACAAACACTTGTTAAGGTATCTACTTCTTTTTAAAAATCGCATTTATGTATTTATCTAGTTAAAGCTAGGGGTGTGTGTGTGTGAGTGAGTGTGTGTGTGTGTGTGTGTGTGTGTGTGTATGCTCCTTCAGTGCTATTCATTCATACACACAAACCCTCTATGGAGGTCAGAAGACAGTTCCTCCTCCACATGGATCTCAAGTGCTTTTACCCAATGAACCCTCTCACTGGTCCTTAAAAAGTCCCTTGATGGTATGAAACAGACATTTACTTCTGTGTCCATAACTCTCCCATTTGATACAAACTCCCAGGACTTGGACTGTGTTTTCCTTAACTTCTCCCCACTGTGTAGAGCACCTCCTTCTGATGTATCCCACATCTGTAAGTCAGTGACCATGCATAAAGATAACAGGGGTCATAAAGAGAAAGCTCTTATGCAGGGTGTCAGGTCCAAAGGAAACTCCATCTCCTCAAACTCAGAAGGCAGAAGAGACAAATGGCTACCTGGGGTGCCTATTAGCATACTAAAGCACTCTCTCTGGTCTCCAGGCTCCCATGGACCACAACCTGGAGGGAAGAATCCAGAAGGTCCCTGGCATTTCTATCATGTACATTTCTAACCACAGATACAACGTTGAGCGGATGCCAGATGATTATGGAGCCTCTCGTTTCTAATTCTCACTCCACAGACCCCACCTGCCATTCTTGGACCAGTGTGCGCTCGCTAGCGCTCTCTCTCTCTCTCTCTCTCTCTCTCTCTCATTTACCTCCTCTGTAACCATACAATGGAGAGACACATTATCAATTTATACACAGGGAAATAGCAGAAGTCTCCAGAACCAAGAAAATAACTGAGATTTTGCATTTTGACAATTTCAACATAACCCAGCAGTGCAAAGAATAGTGAATTGGCTGGTATTCAAAAAAAAAAAAAAAAAGCTAACTTGTTTCTAAAATGTTTAAACATGAAACAGTTGTTTTCAACAAATAGAAACCTTAATTAATTCCTAAGTGAATAAGTTAGAAAATAGCCACAGAAAGTATTTGAGACAACAAACTTAGGTGTTCAGTGACCTTACAAAATTTGTCTGTAAATTTTTAGTTTATTTATTATTTACATTTTATTATCTTTATTTTATATTTATTTATACCATATTCTATATTATATTATTTCTATTACATACAGTATTATTTATTATATACTATATTATTTATATTATATCATGTGTTTATATTAATATTTATTATATAATGTTTATATTATAGTATTATTATTTAAAATTAATTATTTTCATTGCTGTGATAAAAACCATGACCAGCAGCGGTTTGCATAAGAAAGGGTGCTCTGACTCACACTTCCACATTGTAGTCTATCATCAAGGAAAGTCAGGGCATCAATCTAGATTCAGGGAATGAAACAGAAGCCAAGGAGAAGAAAGCACTGTTCACAGGCTTGCTCCTCCTGGCTTGCTCCTTATGGCATGCTCATGGGTGGCAATGCCCACAGTGGGCTGAGCCATCCCACATCAATCACTAATCAAGACAATGTCCCTGCCTGTTAGCATTTTGTCTAAACTCCTCCCCACAGTTACCTGGCAACAGCCAGGTAGGCCTGACCCCACTATAAAAGGAGCTGCTTGCTCCCTCCTCCCTCTTTTGCTCTCTTATTCTCTTGCTCTTCCTCTCTCTTCCATTCCCTTCCCCCGACCCTCTCTCCACATGCTCATGGCCATGGCTGGCCTCTACTTCTCTACTCTCTGTCTCTCTGCCTTTCTCTGCCTCTACTGCCCTTATAATTCCCCTCCCTATGCTCTGAATAAACTCTATTCTATACTATACCATAGTGTGGCTGGTCCCTCAGGGGGAAGAGATGTCTTAGCATGGGCCTGCTGAGACATCACCTTCCCCCATACTTCACCACACATCCCATATTCTTTCTCTATCTTTTTATAAGCACATCACTACAGACTTGTCCATCTGAAGGAGGCATATTCTCAACGGAGTTTCCCTGTTGCCAGATGACCCTAGCTTATGGAAAGTTGAAAACAGTAAAGCATAAGATGGAATAAGATGAAATCTAACCAGCACACAGTCTAATGAGAAGATGGCCAAGAAGCAATAAAAGTAGTTAATGAGATTAAAAAAAAAAAAAAAAACAGAAGAAAGAAACAGACAGTGGGAAGTTTCGCAGTTACAGACAGACAAGCAGGAGAAGGCTGTGGCAGAGACCTCTTTGGCATCATGTCTGCTACCTCAGTCTTCATCCTTTATTATACTAGAATTGCTAATATGACACGAATAGGAGCTGCCATTTAATCTGTACACTGAGTACCCATGCCTTATGTGTATGGGGGCGGTGCAGCGGCTTAGGGAACCGGCTGCTCTGAAAACTGCCCTTGCCGATGCCAGATGGCTGCATTTTCCAGCCAATTAGAGAGCTGCCTAGGTCGTGCATATGTTAGGAGCCTGCCTGCCCCAGACCCTAACACTTAATTATTCTGCCTAATGACCAAGGAGCAATCTTTATTTCAGGAGCTAAAACCTCTCAGACCTCTGCAGATGCTTTGGGGGTTCAGACACATTTCCCACTGGTCAGCCTTGATGTTTTCATCTCTTACCTGAACCACTGACAACTTCTGCCTGAGGTAGTGCATGTTACTGGGGTTGCCTCTGGGGTTCCTATTCTCATTAATAAAATAGCTTAAGAATGGGTTCAGAAGTAAGCTCAAAACAATTTAATTAGAATGAAAGCAAAAACAAAAACACTCTAGTCAAGCTGCAAATCTTGGCATAGCCCGAAGAGATCTGGAGAGAGAGAGACAGAAAGACAGACAGACAGACAGAACATTTTGCTGAGTTAGTATTCAGACAGGCCCTAGCTCATCAGAAACATAGCAGTTCTGAAAGCAGCCCACTGAGGCCAAGCTTTCTGGAAAAGAAGGATACACTATCCATACAAAGGGATAATTATTCCTCCTACCATTTTAGCAAAGCCCAATTAAGGTGTATCCGCTTTTCCAAGCAACAGTTTAGACCAGGTAACTGGCTGGCCCAGCTGGATTAACTCTTCAGAGAGAAGACAATAATATGACAAGACTCAACCTGTTGGGACAAGGGAAGGGACAACACAAGGGACAGAATTAACATTTGCTCACAGAGAGCCCCTCTCCCCAAACCCGGCCTTAGGGGGCCTGCTCACAGCCTGCCCTGCCTTGCTCTGATGTCTTGCAATGTCAGTAGTTACCAGCAGTTGGAAGGAAGGGATCCTAAGGAACCCAAGGCCACAGTGGATCTCAGGCCCAAATTCACTCAGTCTTCAGAATATGATGAGGCCATGAGTGAAGCCCGAGAGACACCAGTTCACCTTTAAAGAAGACTGGGTTTCACCAATTTATCAGAGGGGTGTGGTTCACCTGATGGAGATAATCACACAATGAGCCTGCATTGACTCATTTCCCAGGTTATCTAAATCTGGGTTATCTCACAGGAAACAGCACCACACTGTTTCCTACAGGCATACAGAAGAGCCAGCCCCTGCATGGGCCCTGGGAAGCCGGCGGTACTCAGGGCCTGCCTGCCTACCTTCCCTCCCTCCCTAGGTTCTCCCAAGGCTGGACAGGTTTGTCTCAGGTGCCCTTGCTCTACTTTGCTCTCTGTTGCTACAATGAACACTGTTACCGAAAAGCAACTTAAGGAGAAAGGGGTGTCCACCATCAAGGGAAGCCAAGGCAGGAACTTGGAAGCAGAAAACATGGAGGGAGGAACTAGGCTTACTGGCTTGCTCAGACAGCCAAGGGCCACCTGCCCAGGGATAGGACCTTCCTCAGGGAACTGGGCCCTCCAAACATCAACTAGTAATCAAGAAAATGCCCCACAAATGTGCCCATGAGCCAATCTGAGAGAGGCTGCTCTTTCCTGGTTCCCAGGAGTGACAGGTGGATGACCAAGAGCAGCCATCAGTCCCTCTGCTGTGTGGTGCTTTTCCCGACCCTATATCAGCACCAATCAGCCCACCTGTGGAAGACCTGACTGAGCTGCTCCACCACATATTTGCATAACTAAGCCTTTTATCTCTTTGCCGGGAATCTGAAGCTTCATCTCCTGCTACTTGGATTTCTGGCATCTGCAGCTATTTTCAGGATGAAGAGAAACCTGAAATTATGCCACAGCATAAAAAGGCCTTAACCTGAAGAGCGACCTCACTTTGTCATCAATAATGTTTGGGATGGATAGGGCTGTTTCTGTACCCCTACTCTACCACACCCCACAACTCCTACTTTCCTGCGGGCCTGGAAGATGTACTTTTCTAGAACATTCCAGGACAAGAGAGTTTTGCCTTGATATCAGAACACTTGCTGGCAGCCTCCTCCCACATGACCCCTACTTCATTTATTAAGTTTGTCATCCCTATAAGGACCTGGTAGAAATAACCTATGGAGAGGGAGAATTTTTATTTTTGGTTCAAAAGTTTCAGCCATTCACCTCAGGGTGGAAGCAGAGCAGGAGGAAGAGGGCAGAATTAGAAGCAACTGAAGGGCACTCCCCAGCTTCCGCCATTTCAATGATTGTCTTAGTCAGGGTTTCTATTCCAATCATGACCAAGAAGCAAGTTGGGGAGGAAAGGGTTTATTCAGCTTACTCTTCCACATTGCTGTTCATCACCAAGGAAGTCAGGGCTGGAACTCAAGCAGGTCAGGAAGCAGGAGCTGATGCAGAAGCCACGGAGGGATGTTCTTTACTGGCTTGCTTCCCCTGGCTTGCTCAGCCTGCTCTCTTATATAACCCAGGACTACCAGCCCAGAGATGGTCCCACCCACAAGGGGCCTTTCCCACTTGATCACTAATTGAGAAAATGCCTTACAATTGGATATCATGGAGGCATTTCCTCAACTGAAGCTCCTTTCTCTGTGATAACTCCAGCTGTGTCAAGTTGACACAAAACTAGCCAGTACACTGATCCTCAACAGTCCACTCAAACATGGACTGTGAACTAAATTAAACTGTCCATGCATGAGGCCTGAGTCCTGGAAGCACACACAGGGACACCCAGAGGTGCCCTCAGTAATCTAGTAGGTATTTCTCAGTCCCGTCAAGGTGACAACTATGATTAACTACAAAAACAGCTCAAGGCTGCCAAATCTCACCTTTGCACTTAGGAGAACCCAGAAGCCTTTGATTGTGGGAAGTCCTACCCTTGTTAAGAACTTGCTGAGTCTGCTTTGTCTCCGTCTTATAAAACACAATTTTGTCAAGTTGGTGTTTTTGTTTTTAACCAGAGGAAGACCAAGGTGTTGGCATTCTGTCTGGATTCCACCCCCACAGTTACCTGGCAACAGCCAGGTAGGCCTGGCCCACTATAAAAGGGGCTGCTTGGCCCCTCCTCTCTCTCTCTCTCTTACTCTTGCCTCTCTCTTTTGCCTCTTGCCTTCTTGTTCCCCATCTCTCTCTATTCCCTTTCCCCCCACCCACTCTCCACGTGTTCATGCTGGTTTCTACTTCTCTACTCTCTCCCTCTCTCTGCCTTTCTCTGCCTCTATTACCCTCATAACTCCCCTCCCCGTGCCCTGAATAAACTCTATTCTATACTATACCGTTGTGTGGCTGGTCCCTCATGGGGAAGGGATGCCTTGGCATGGGCCCCGCTGAGGCCCCCCCTCCCCCCATACCTCACCACACCTCCACAGATTATATCTTAATATTTCTTTATCTTTTTATAATCACAACACAAGGACCTGACTATTTCTCATGCCAGTAGGACTCTCAATTCCACAGCAACTTGGAAATGGCAGCTTCCTGCTATCCATCAGTTTTGAGGAGTTTTGGGATAAACCCAGCAGTGTTTATACCCAGCATCGGATTCAAGGAATAGAAATATCCAACTAGCTCTGCAGCTTCTCAAAGGTCTGAGGGAGCCAGCGGCAAGGGAACTGCTTAGAGGGACTGAGATACTGTTATGATTTTCCCCGTGAATCCCAAGGTCTAGCTGGTCCAGTTTTGGTGAACTAGATCCAATTCTGGGCTCAGCTTGATGCAAAACAGACACCCAGCGGGGAACTTGGACAGACTCTGGCTCAGGAGGGATTTTAAACAGCAGCTCACTCAGCGGGGCTCCAGCTCTGTGGAGCTCGCTAGGAAGGGGTGGAGGGGCCTGCTTTCCCAGGGAAGACAGAAGAACAAGCTGTAATTCCGGTTCAAGGATTTGGGAGCGTAAAACAAACAGCGTCTCCAGTTCCCACATTCCAAAGTCAAGATGTTATGCAGAGATTGAAAATAGGTTGTTCAAGGTGACACTTCAGGCTCTGCGACTGCGGACGAGCCTCTAGAGCTAAAAGTTGTCATCTCTCCTTGAAAATGGGCACAATTGCATGAGGCTTTGCTGTGCGAGCACATTACAGACGTGCCAAATCCATTGATTTCCATGTCCGTGTAATTTCAACATACACATCATTTATGCATTAGACCAATACTACTCCCATTGTGTTTTAAAGAATAAAATAAGGCACAGAAAAACTCTCCTGAAATTACCTACCCAGGACAGAAAACCCTGGCAATTGAATCTCTGTTCTCCTGGCTCTTTGAGGAGGAGGCTGCTCTCCACAGAGTAGCCATGACAACCATACAGAGTAGATTTCTTGGGGTTTTCTGCTGAGACAGGAGCTGGAGTCTTCCACAGAACATGTTAAGTATAATTAGCAGATAATCTCCATAATGAAGACACTGCAGACTGAGACCTGCAAGCTTCCTGATGAATTCAGGATTTACAAAGGGATGGGGAGGAGAAACTACTCATTATGTACCTGAGCCTGCAGACCTGTAAATTCTGAGGTATACCCCACTGAGACACACACACACACCTCCAGGTTCTCACCCAGTGACATGTCTGGGTGCAGCTAGTCCAAAAATTGAGACTTGGGGTGAGAGCCCTGGATTTTTTCCATAGTTCTCAGTCCTTTGAAAAGGTGTCAATTACAATGCACTTGGGCTTCCAATTGCTCCCACATAGTTGACCAATCCTTGGTACAAGGGATTGATAAAGAGGCAACTGAGAATTCAGCATTTCTGGGTCTCCAGCTGCATCTTGCTTCTTCGAAACAAGATGAAAGGCTAAGAACACATTCAAAGGTGGCCACACATGGTCATGGAAGAATTTCAGCCCAGAATGTGCCACAGAGAACGGGCCGACATTGAAAACAATAATACAAGGAATTTTCAAAAACATATGTAGTAAAAAATAAAGAGGAGAGAGAGACCAGCTCTGCCTGATCATGTCAATGGGAAACAGAGGAAAGACAAACAATTCTTCCTTGTATGAACTATGACCATCTCCATCTTGAAATTCTTTGAAATTCCTGTGCTGCTGTGACAAGTGCAGGCTCCCACGTTCCCCACGATGAGTTAGGCAGGACCTGGCTGGAGAAAGTGAAGTCATCGGCCCAGAATTTGTGTCATGTCCTGGACTCTTCAGAGTCCTCCACGAAGGCTCCTGGCCTGGGCCTTCCTTACAAAGACTGTCAGCAGTGAGGCCCAAGAGTGACTGTGTGGGCGGAATTAAATTTCTGGTAGATTCTCAGCTGTGAAGCTGCAAAGTAATTCATTCCTGCTTCAAGCTTTTAAGCAATGGCCAAAGTAATTTCCAAAGTCTCAGCTATTTTATGTTCCTGCCAGCAAAGCCTGAGGACTCCAGTGTCTCGCTACCCTCTTGCACGGTGACATCTCCCATTGCCACCTTTGAAGGATGCCCACTCTAGTGGGTATGGATTGTTATTTCAATATCATGCACTGCTGTTTTAAAATAAAATCCCTGCCATTCGATTTTTACCAGTGAAGACTCAGAAGACAGATGCTGGGGTGAAAACCTGCCAATGCAGAGAGGCAGAAAGAGCACACACACACACGCACGCATGCACACAAACATATACACACACGCATGCACACACACACAGGCTGACCTTCCTACTCCACTGACATTCAGAAGGAAAAAGCCCCCTGTCCTACTTCACGATGTGAAGCACCCTTCACCTCGAAGACCCTTCTCTCTCTTTCCTTATGTTCATTCCCCCTCAGCTGGTTGCTTGCTCTACCTTGTGGCCTATCCTTGGCTACCTTTTGTTCTTGCTTGCTGAAAGCTCTTGGGTTAAAGGTGTGTGTTAGGGCTCAGCTACACCACAATAAGTAACAGGGTTTTTTTTTTTTGTTTGTTTTTGTTTTTCCCCAGTTCACAATCTCTGGGTTTACAATGTGATCAAATATCCTGCAAAAATGTGCATCTTTAATTTTTAAAAAATATTTATTTAATGCTAGGCAGTGGTATCGCACGCCTTTAATCCCAGCACTTGGGAGGCAGAGGCAGGCGGATTTCTGAGTTCAAGACCAGCCTGGTCTACAGAGTGAGTTCCAGGACAGCCAGGGCTACACAGAGAAACCCTGTCTCGGAAAAAAAAAAAAATTAATGTGTATGTATATGCTTGTCTGAGTACTATGTGTGTGTGGGTACATTTTAAAAGCAGTTAAGTGTTTAACAGTTCACTGTTTTAGATTTCTAGAAGGCCAAGGCCATTGGAAGGGCTGTATGAAGCAGTGCTCGGTGACATATAAAGTGATCCCGACCTTGTCCCGCTTCTCAGGACCATCTTCCTCGCTAAGCTCTTCCTACCCTAGTGAAGGAAGAGGAACGTGCACGATGACAACCAATTTCCTCTCCAACTGACGAGGGCGGGGAAAATTTCAACACAGGCAACAAGAGAGTCACAACAGGGGCCAAGCAGGAAGACGCTGCCGCTTTAACGCGCAGGATAGCTGGAAGCCGGTTCTGTAAACCACGGAGATGCACAGCAGCAGTCCCAGAGCAGAGGGGTAAGACAGCTGGGGTGAAGGCTGGGAAAGAAAATGGCTCCCATCTCCAAGTCCTCTCTGAGGAACAACAGGAAGCATGAAGCATCCCTCTCTCCCACCTCACCTAACTCTGCTCTGTCTGTACAGCAACCCTCTGGGAATGTTTTCCTCCCAGACAGGCAAGGAGAGTGTACAATCCACTACTGTTTTCACCTCACCTCTGGCACACACGCGCACGCATGCATGCTCGATCCATGAATAGGGCTTCTGGGTTACTGAGAGCATTGCTTCCTCCAACGCTTTTCTGAGCCCCTGAGTAAACACCGATTGGGTCAGCAGGACCACAGGAAGGCCATGCGACCATTTTCAACTATAGTGGAAATTTGCAAGACCACACATGGTCGACAAGCCCCACCCGAAGTCCTCAAGGGTCAGCATCCAAGGGCACAAGGCCTCCTGACTCACTGTGACACACTACCAAACTCACACTCCAGCTGTCTCCAAAGAGCTTGTGCTCCGAGTGTCATTGTGCAAATTAAAATCAAGATAGCTGCTCTGATCGGTGCATTAACACCTCTGAAATTTACATTAAGGAAGGTCACACAAAGCAACGAAATTCACCAGGGAGCCTTCCCTCGTTATTGTTTAATGTGGCCATTCTAAAAATTACTTCCCCATAATCACCCACCTCTGCAGGAACAGAGCTGTTCTTGGCAGCATGCTAAGTACAGTTTCTGAGCAGCCAGAAACCTCACAAAAACCTGGTGTGTGTGTGTGTGTGTGTTCTTTTCAAAGAACAAGCTATAAGAGATATGTTCTCAAAGATTCTCTCAGGAGGCAAATGGAGTGAATTCCAAGACCAATCTGACCAATTTATCTTTGAAAGGAGTCATTCTAAGGAGGTGCTTGTCTTAAGGGTGAGTTAACATAAGCTGTTATCAATAAAGATAAATTATCAACAAAGAGAAGAAGTGATTTATCAATAAAGAGAGCAGATAGGTCCTAAGACATTTTTAGGAGAAAAAAAAGTATTATTTTTATTTCACATATATGAGGGATGCAGGGATCCACAGAGGCCAAAAGAGGGCATCAGATTCCCTGGAGCTTGAGTTACAGGTGTGTAGGTGTGTGTGTGTGTGTGTGTGTGTGTGTGTGTGCGCGCGCGCGCGCACGCACGTGCATGCTAGGAACCAAGCCAGGCCCTCTGCAATAGCAATGAAGCACTCTAGCTACTGAGCTATCTCTCCAGTCCCTCCTAAGACGTTTATTAACGAAAACAGAAGTGGACCTTGCGAGGAGGAAATGGCCTCACAGGAGAAAAGTGAGAGGACAGAAGGTGGCTGGAAAGCTGTGTTTGAAGCAGCCTGCAGGAGGAGGCCAACTCCACCACAAGCATGCCCTAGCCCCCAAGTGGGGAGCAGGACTCAATAGAGTTTTAAAGACTTGGTCCCACTCTTTCTGATGGCACAGATTCCTATTGCTCCTAGTGTGTCAAATCTGGAGGAGGTGAGAAAATTGTAGCTACACAAGATCACTTTTTATTTTCAGGGAATGGAAATATTTTAAAAATCTAGAGGTGGTAAAATAGCTCGCTGTTACATTAAACTGCCAAGTTCAGCAAAATGGCCACATAATGTTCTCTTTCTTTCCGTGACAAGAACGGAGACTGACAAATGGTGCCATAAAGAAACTCAGAGCACCTGTGTTTACTTAATAGGTTGGGAAAATGGAAAGAAGAAGAACACCCCCCCCCCCCACACACACACACTCCCAGCATGCTGGGTGGGAAATAATTGCTGACAGGTGAGTAACAGCTACAAGAACAATGGAAGTGAAAGCTTGCCTAGGACAGCTAGTGCTTTATTTTTTATATTCCAAGAAGAGAATGTAAATGAAGGTCACAGCACGCGTGCTGGCTTTTCCAAGAATTTGTTTCCCTATCTCCCTCCCTCCCCCCTCTCTTTCCCCCTCCCTCTCTCTCCCTCTCTCTCTCTCTCTCTCTCTCTCTCTTTCCCTCTCTTCTCTCCCTCCCCTTCTTCCTCTCTTCCTCCCTTTCTCCCCCTTCCACCACCCCCACCTCTGTTCACCCCTGCTTTTGTGTGACAAAACTTTTCCTAGAGAAGACACAACACACATCTACTCAGCCCAGATAGAGAACCCACGACAGACCAAAGTGCAGTCACTGTCAAAGTCCAACTTGGTGAACCAACATGTTGTACTGGGGTTCCTGACAGAATTATGGGTAAGGGGTTATTTACAGGAGCCGAAATGACTCAGGTAGCATCGCCAAGGTCCTCCTGAGCATGAGTGACACAAAAGCTGGGAACCTGGAGCACACTGCACCGCCTGCAGGCAGCTCAACAGGTTGGAAAGTGATCTCTCCTGGTACCTCAGCTAGTCTAAACCTCTTCCAGGCTGCTCAGCTGGCTTTGGGTTCTTCCACGCAGCTGGTCTGGTCTCAAAGTCTTTCTGCTACTTTGTTTCTCAATCTTCTTTGTGTCTTGGCTTGTCTGCAGTCTTTTCAGCAGTTCTAGTTGACTAGTCTTAGAGGGACCTTTAGCTTTCATTGCATCCTCTGGCAGGGAGGAACCTAGTGAATCTGGCCAGTTCCAGGGACTTCCTGAAGCTATTTGAGTTGTTTACCTTCCTGCTTAAGGTGCTTTTCTGCAGGATCCAGAGAAAACAGGTATACAACACCTGTGTCTTTCTCCCCTCCCCAGCCCAGCCCAGCCCAGCCCAGCCCCTTTCTAGTTATTTTATTTTTTACTGTGTCAGAATACCTGACAGAGAACTCAAGGGAGGATGGATTTATTCTGGCTCCTAGTTTCAGAGGACTTTTTAACCCATAAATGGGCTGGCTAGTTTTATTTCAGATTAATTATTTTTTTTATGTATGTAAGTACATGGTAGGTGTCTTCAGACACAACAGCAGATCTCATTACACATGGTTGTGAGCCACCATGTGGTTGCTGGGATTTGAACTCAGGACCTCTGGAAGAGCAGTCAGTGCTCTTAACCACTAAGCCATCTCTCCAGCCCTAGTTTTATTTCAACATGACACAAGATATGGTCACACAAGAAGAGGGGAAGAGGGAACCCCAATTAAGAAAATGCCTCCACAGGATTAGGCAGTAAGCAGGCACAATCCCATTGTGGGTGGGGTTACCCCAGGATGATGGTCATGGATTCTATAAGAAAGCAGGCTGAGCAAGCCACAAAGAGCAAGCCCGTGGCCAGGTGTGGTGGCGCAGGCCTTTAATCCCAGCACTCGGGAGGCAGAGGCAGGCGGATTTCTGAGTTCAAGGCCAGCCTGCTCTACAAAGTGAGTTCCAGGACAGCCAGGGCTACACAGAGAAACCCTGTCTCGAAAAAAAAAAAAGCAGTACCCCTCTATGGACTCTGCATCAGCTCCTGCCTCCAGGTTCCTTCCCTGTTTGAGTTCCTGTCCTGATGTCCTGATTTCCCTCAATGGACTGTGACTTGGGATATGTAACCCATTCCTCCCCAGGTTGCATTGGTCATGATGTTTCACCACAGCAATAGAAATTCCCAATAGGACAATTACCAGTGAGTACTGGAGCCTGGTAAAGACCATGACAGCAGGAGAATATAGTGGAGACTGGGCACATGACAGCACATGAACAAACAGTAATTGAAGGCAGAGCCAGTTGGGATGAGTTCAACCTCCAACAGCCCACTTCTAGTGACCTACACTGCCAGCTACATCTCACCTCAGTTCCATAGCCTCATAACAGGGCACCAGCTAGGGGACAAGCATTTGAAACACAAACCCCTAAGAGACATTTCAGACTCACATTCAACACCTCCTGTCTTTATCTTCTCTCTCCGTTCTTCCATTTTTCCTTCCAACATCTCTTTCTTGTTATAGTGTGCTAAGAAACCTGTTATCTACCTCATCTCATAAACAGATACACTTTAACAAATATACATTAGACTTATTTTATGTGTATGAGTGTTTTGCCTGCATATGTGTCTGTGGACCCCCTTCATGACTAGTGCCTGCAGAGGACAGACGAGGGCATCACATTCCCTAGAACTGGAGTCATAGAGGGTTGTGAATGACCATGTGGGTGCTGGAATTGAACCAGCAAAAGCAACAAGTCCTTTTAACTGCTATTCCATTTCTCCAGCCCACGGGGTTTTTTTTTGTTTGTTTGTTTGTTTGCTTGTTTGTTTTTTGTTTTTTAAGATTTATTTATTTATTATATGTAAGTACACTGTAGCTGTCTTCAGACACACCAGAAGAGGGTGTCAGATCTCATTACGGATGGTTGTGAGCTACCATGTGGTTGCTGGGATTTGAACTCAGGACCTTTGGAAGAGTAGTCAGTGCTTTTACCCACTGAGCCATCTCGCCAGCCCTAGCCCATGGTTTCTAACTTACTTCATTTATGTATTTATTTTGTGGGCATGTACCATACATGCCATGGTATATGTATGGAGGTCAGAGGACAACTTGTGGGAGTCAGTTGTCTCCTTTTTAAGCATGGGCATTGAACTGAGGTCATCAGACTTGGTGTCAAAAATCCCTACACACTGAGCCATCTCAGCAAGCCACATATGTATAAAACCATTGATATTTGCACATTCTTCATGATTTATTAGCACTGTCTAGATAAATGAAATTGAAGGAGGTTTGCTTAACTGATGTCACCCAGGACAGTGCACTTACCAGGCATTCCTTGGAAACAAGAGGATGTTTGCAGAGTTATGGTAGAAAACAGTCTTCACACTCCAAGTATCTTCTTGGACAAGCATCAGGTACTTCACATTTATGTTCTGGGAAGAAGCTCAATGAGTAACGTATAAAAACCGGCTCTTTGTTCAGTAAGAAAAAAGCAAACCCTATAGATTGGTATTTCATACACTATGTATTTTGTAATTGTGGCTGTAAAAATATAATATGGCTGACAATAAAGACTCTGCATTCTGCTCCCCACATGAACTGAGTCCTTTGCTGTTCTTCATTCCGGTGTCATGTCTATTCAACCCTGATTTCACATGTATGTATCTCTGCAACTAGAGTTTCTCACTCAATACTGCTACAAAGAATTCCAAACTAATTGGTTTGGCTGTGATTAATTTTTTTTTTTTCATGACAGGGTTTCCTCTGTGTAGCCCTGGCTGTCCTGGAACTCACTTTGTAGACCAGGCTGGCCTCGAACTCAGAAATCTGCCTGCCTCTGCCTCCCAAGTGCTGGGATTAAAGGCGTGCGCCACCACCACCCAGCTTGATTAATTTTTTTTTTAATGGCTGAAGTTACTATGTGATAAAAATGGATTGTTATTTTTCTATGGGGACTTTCCTTGTTTCAGAATGAACAATGCTGATATCACACATTCTTATGACATGACATTGCTATGTATTTTTAATTTTTTCATTTTTTAAGGGACAGAGGGAGAAGGCTAAAACAGATCCTCTTGTAGAGCAGGCTAGCCTTGAACTCATTTGCAACAGCTGAGAATGACCTCTGTTTTCACTTCCCAGCTGCTGGGGTTACATGTGCTGCTGATGCTGTTCGGTTACAGACTTAATCTTTTAATATACTCAAGTGTCTCTGAATTCCAGCCCTGCATTCTTTCCTCTGTTCAGAAAAGTGGATGGTATCTTTGGTGTGCATAGGGATGCCACACTATAGAATCCCACTTAAGGTGTTGCACATCACATATCCCCCGAGTCTGCTGCTCTGTGACTGCTTCTATCGGGAAGTTTCTTGTTTTCTTTCTATTCTTAAGGTTTACAAAGTCCCCCCAACTAGTGAAAGAAAGATGAAATTTCAAGACCTGTAAGTCATATAAAGTACTCAGAAATTGCTGGTTGTTGGTGAGTCTAGAGGCTGCCTGGGGCTGAAAACAAACCCGGGCATGCCCCGTAGTTAAAACATTCCTGGGAACAGCTTGACCATAAAGATAAAGAAGAATGTAAGGACATAACAGGGCTCTCTGAACTGAGTCAAATTGACCAGATACTCTGCTAACATTGATAAACATCCAATTCACAGAACTCTGACACCCTGATCTGCATGTACTTATAATTTTTCTGCTGATGTATGAATAAGCCAATAGCGTGCCGCTATGCTGAATTCCCCACCCCTAAGCCCCTTACCCCGTAAAAAGCCCTAGCTTTCGAGCCTCGTGGCCGACATCAGTTATCTCCTGTGTGGGATGCATGTCAGTCCGGAGCTCCGTCATTAAACTACCTCGTGTGTTTACAGCAAGAAGGATTCTCGTGTTTCTTTGGGTGCGCTCTCTCTCTCCCGAGACTAGAGTGGGGGTCCCCGAAAGGGGGGTCTTACACTAGCACCAGTGACTATACTATTAATCTCATTCTTTCTGCTTAGAACTTATGAACTACTCCACTTTGCACATTGAGATTGTTCTTAATGTTGGAGACATCTTCTTACGCCTTTGGTTTAACAATCTCTTCTTCATAATTCCCCTTTCCCTGGATCATCTTTCTGTGTGTTAGTTTATTCAAAATGTAGCCTCAGAAAGAATCAAACCTGGTGTCCTCTCTCCTGGTGATCTTGGCTTTATTCTCTCTCTTGAGCTAATCTACCTGGGCTATTAATACCAGTTTCAAAACAGACCCTCAATCCATTCACTAGCATTTTTGTTTTGTTTTAGTTTTAGTTTTGAGATAGAGGGGCTCAGGATACAGCCCGGAACTCTTTATATAGACTGTAGTGGTGAATCAGTTAAACCGGCTTTGGCTCCTGGCAGGCTGCACACGTGCACCTGCCTAAGAGCTCTCAGGATTCTAGAATGAGAAACACACACACACACACAAACACACACACACCAGCTGATTTTGATATGCCTTGATTAGCTCAATGGCTGGGCATTTCTAAGCCTCCCCCCATGGCTAGCATACACTTTCCTCCAACTTTTCTGAGTCAACTTGCTAAATCAACATTTCATCTCTGCTACTCCAGATCCAGACCCAGACCCATTGGGGGAGTGGCCCCTAGGGCCACTTTCCAGAATTCTTACATGGCTGGTTTCTTTCTTTCCTGCAGCTCTTATGTCCAATCCTTCTCCCTCAGCGTCATGGTGATTGTCTCACCTCTCTCTCTCTCTCTGCCCCTTACCTGCACAATCTAAAAAAAGCCCTGCCTCTGCCTTTCTGCTCAGCTATTGGCTTTATGATAATTCTTATCAGTTGAAGCTTCTGGGGGCAAGGCCTCTCAGGTCTAGTGCCTTGGCTTTTTAGGAGCCGAAATAAGGCAAAACATTAGAACCAATTCCCAACAATAGACCAGGCTGGCCTCAAACTCACAGAGATCTGCCTGCTTCTGCCTCTGGAGAGTTGGGATGTGCCACCAAGCCTGGCACAACTGATGTACTCCAGCACTTATTGCAAGAGGTATAACTGAAGAAGAAGAGAGAGAACACCCCAGGTCCCCAACTTCAGTGTCTCCCAACCTCAAGGGCAGCTTTGGCAAGTGCCAAAAAGCAGAGGCTTCTCTGGCCTGAGGGGTTGCCAACATAGTCTGGTGTATAGTCCCTTTGAGCTGTGATATACTTTTAATCCAGCCCTAAAGACCAAGATAGTTTGCCCACAATCTTCTTCACTTCTCATCTGGATAAAAAGAAGCATGGGCACTTGGGGAAGAGGGGGATGCATCCTCCTCTATTCCTTTTAGTAGTGAAATTTTCTCCCAGGAAGGGAATTGGACTTACAACCTGAAGGACCTAATAAAAAAGAAAAGAAAGTCCCCTTTAGTATTATTATTTTATTTTTTGACAGTTTCATATTTGCACATAATACATTTTAGTCGTTTTCACACACACACACATTTGTACACACACACCTATGACCTGCTCTAATTCCCTCCTGTGCTGAACCCTTCTTCCCAACCTATTCCCTTTTCCATGTTATGTGTGTGTGTGCTTGTGTGTGTGTGTGTTTGTCTGTATGTGTGTGTGCATTTGTTTGCCTGTCTATGTGCATGTGCTTGTCTGTGTAAAAGTGCTTGTTTTTGTGTATGTGTTGGTCTGAGTGTGTGCTTGTCTATGTGTATGTTTGTCTCTTTGTGTTTGTTTGTGTGTATACTTGTCTCTGTGTGTGTGTATTTGTCTGTGTGTGTGTTTGTGTGTGTGAATACTTGTCTCTCTCTCTGTGTATGTCTCTCTGTGTGTGTATATATGTGTGTGCTCCTCTGTGCATATATTTGTCTCTGTGTGTGTGTGTGTATACTTGTCTCTCTGTGTGTACATGTGTCTCTGTTTCTGTGTATGTGTGTGTGTGTGCTCGCATGCACATCCCTGTCCATCCCACTGAGTTTCATCAGGATAGCTTACATGAATACAGGAGCATGAGCAATACATCAACAGTTAGACCACTGAAGACACTCCTTCCCCTAGTCACCATTAACTGTCAACATCCCACAAGAAGGCAGGGCCTCATCATTCCTACCTCTTTCACGATGAAATATTGAGATGCCCAATCTTGTAAGGGTAACGACAGAAATGAGTTTAAAGTTCTTTCTTTAAGAAACCAGAAAACCCGATGGTTTTTTTGTGGTAGAAAACAAACTCATGTCCCCTGGAAGAGCAGTGAATGCTCTTCAGCACTGAGCCATCTCTCCAACAACTTGAAATGCAAAGGCACGTGGTCCTTTCACAAAATGTTTTGATGTTGCCTCTGGCATTTCCCTGTGATTTGTGAAGTTTTGATTATGATCTCTGTGCCTGCTGCTGAAATCTCCAGCCAGGCACTGGCCTCTCTTCCATCCCAGGAAGCATTGGCTTGCCTCAAGGCAAGTGTGTGAGACCTGGGTCAGTCCCTGCTGCTGATTCACAACCATCCTTGTCACCCTGCAGCTGGCATAAGGAAGGCACTGTCGTACTGGCCCATCAGACATCATCAGAAATCACAAGTCCACAGTCTCCTAGCGCGCAGCATTGATGATGCTCCAAGAAGACAAAAATCCAGATTTATATTCATTCCTTTAGGAAGCCTGTTTCATTATTTTCCTGTTGCTATGATAAAGCACAGGGACCAAATGTGAGCTTGGGGAAGAAAGGGTTTATTTCAGTTTATGGTTCCAAAGTGTCAGAGTTGAACTTGTTGGAGAAGGCTTGGTAGCAGCAATAGGAAGCTGAGTGATTGCATTTTATCTGTACATAGGAAGCAGGCAGATCCAACAGGAGCTGGGGTGAGCCCACAAACCCGCGAAGCCTCTCCCCAGACTTTAACAAGGCTCCTCATCCTAAAGGTTCCATAACCTCCCCACAAAGAGCTACCGAGTGTTGGCCAAGTGGAGTGCCTGTGGGAGACACTCTCATTCAAACCACCATACCTGTCTATAACAGTAAATGAAGATGTCCTGTGATGTCATGAAAAAGATAATTCCAGTGTCTATGCACATGAAACAAAGTTTTATAGTCATGCTTTAATCTTTCCAGACAAACTGTGCTTTAGCCCAAGTTTTGAAAATTAAGGTTTTTAAAAAATAAATGCTTTAACTTTTCTTTTTCTCTCTGAAGGGGCTCACCAAGAAGCAGAAATTATTCCAGAAGGGTACTGAGAATATGAAATTGAGGAAAAGCAGCCTCCGCATTAGATGAGGGTAAATGTGTGTGTGTGTGCGCGCACACATATATATACACACACAGAAACCTCTGGGCCTATGTATGATGGAACCTGTCCTTACTTGAAAGAAACCAATAGGGTCACTGTATACAAACACATATGCACATGGTCTTTGTTGGATGGCTGGACTGTTCCATGTTATGGGGCAGCTGAATTTAAAACAGAACCTCCTCCTATGCACACAGAACAGAACACAGGCATGTCTTGAAATGTCTTGTTTTGTTTGTGAGATGAGGTTTTTTTCTTTTTTTTCTTTTTTTGGTTTTTCGAGACAGGGTTTCTCTGTATAGCCCTGGCTGTCCTGGAGCTCACTTTGTAGAGCAGGCTGGCCTGGAACCCAGAAATCCGCCTGCCTCTGCCTCCCGAGTGCTGGGATTAAAGGCGTGCGCCACCACGCCCGGCTGAGGTTTTTTTCAAACCTACATTATTACTATGCCTCATCCTGACTTTGAGGCTTAAACCAACATTGGAGTTCTGCAAAATAGAATTTAGGATAGAACCCGAGATTTCACATTTAAGTTAGATTAACTTCATTAGGAGATACTAAAAAGCTAACTAGGATTAATGAATCAATTCTATATGTTAATAGATGGTCATGTTAAATATCTGTTCCTTTTTTGACAAACTTTAGAAATATAAGTGTAACCTATTGAGAGAAAATTAAAACATCAAAATGATAAAATTAAGTCTGGGAAGCAGAGACTAAAGGTGCTGGTAGACCAGGCAGCCAGTATACTAGAGATTATCTAAGAACTGGATCTGGTTTGTAGATGTTTACTTTGTAGGTAGTTTAAAGTAATTACTCTTAGTTCACAGTGTTCCCAGTTTACTTTCTAAGCAACTTGTAGAGAAGAGGATTCTCTTGTTTACATGCCCTAGATACAGTCCATTACTGAAAGAAGTCAGGGCAAGAACTCACCAGGAACCTGGAGGCCATGGAAGAGTGCTGCTTACTGGCTTGGCTCCTCTAGCTTGCTCAACTTACTTTCTTAGACAACCTACTCAGGGGTGGCATCACCCACAGTGGCCAGGGTCCTCCTCCATCAGTTGTGAACCAAGAAAATGCTCCCACAGACTTGCCTGCTGATGAAGACATCTTCGCAGTTGAGGTTCCCATTTCTCAGAAGGCTCTACTCTGTGTCAAGCTGATAAAAAGCTATCCAGCACAACAGTATTTTACTCTTTGTTTTGTGGGGTTTTTTCCTGTGTATATGTTTGTGTACCAAGTATACATCTAGTGCCCCCGGAAACCAGAAGTCATTCATATCCTCTAGAAAGAGGCAGTTGGGGTGGGGTGGGGTGTGTGGTACAGACAATAGTGAACCACTGTGTGTGTGCTGGAAATTAAGCCTGGTCCTTTGTAAGAACAGTACCACTGGACAAGCTCTTCAGCCCCACATAGCTTCACTATCTTAAAGATATTTTTCTGAGAAGATACCTAAATATCACACTCCGGGTAAATTATAGCAAACTATTTTCTAGCACCACTGATGGCCAATGCTTTTCAAATATACCTAAATTGGGTAGGATAGGACATTATGTTTGATAGCTCTATTATCTTGCACACGATAAATGTGTGTTAATTAGTTTTGAATGAACTAATTAATGGTTTGTGTGTTAGTATGATGATTTTTTATTCTATTTTAATTCTTGAAAAATTATAGCCCATAATGATCTGTTAAAATAAAATGAAAACCTCAATATGGTCATCTTTAAATGACTTAGAGGGAAATTGCAGATTTTAATAGCCTGTGATTGTTTGCCACGAACACCATTACCATCATAAATATTGTTGAAGAGATGCCAAGGGCTCTTCCAGAGGTCCTGAGTTCAATTCCCAGCAACCACATGGTGGCTCACAACCATCTGTAATGGGATCTGATGCCCTCTTCTGGTGTGTCTGAAGAGAGCAATGGCGTACTCATATACATAAAATAAATAAATAAGGTGAGGAGTGGGTAGAGCCGGGCCTCCCCTGCGGTCCCACACTTGAGAGGCCCAGTCATGCAGGAAAACCTCAGATTTGCTTCATCAGGAGATGACGTTAAAATATGGAATGCTTGGTTTCTGACATTGGTGGATAAATTCAACCCTCACAAGTCACCACAATGGAACAGTTCAATCTGTTGGAGCAGCAATAATAACTTTCTAGTGACAGCGTCTTCTAGTGGTGACAAAATAGTGGTGTCAAGTTGCAAATGTAAGCCCGTTCCACTTTTGGAGCTTGCAGAAAGGAAAAAGCAGACATGTGTCGATTTAAATTCTACATCAATGTATTTGGCAAGTGGAGGCCTAAATAACACTGTTAATATTTGGGATTTAAAGTCCAAACAACTTCATCAGTCTCTTAAGGATCATAAACGTGAAGTAACTTGTGTGGCATACAGTTGGAATGACTGTTACATTGCTTCTGGGTCTCTCAGTGGTGAGATTATCTTACACAGCGTAACCACTAACACATCCAGCACACCTTTGGCCATGGGAGTAAGCAGCCTGCCCGGCACATCAAGTACTCATTGTTTAGGAAGTCTCTCTTGGGCAGCATTTCTGATAATGGAGTAGTGACTCTCTGGGATATGAACAGTCAGAGTTTATACCACAGCTTTGACAGTATACACAAAGCCCCAGCTTCAGGCATCTGCTTCTTTCCTGTCAATGAACTGCTGTTTGTAACCATAGGCCTGGATAAAAGAATCATCCTCTATGACACTTCAAGTCAGAAGCTAGTGAAAACTTTAGTGGCCAACACCCCTCTGACTGCAGTAGATTTTATGCCGGATGGAGCCACTTTAGCTATTGGATCCTCCCGTGGGAAAATATATCGGTATGACTTAAGGGTGCTGAAATCTCCCATGAAAACCATCAGTACCCACAAGACATCTGTGCAATGTATAGCATTTCAGTACTCCACAACTCTGACAAAGGCAAGTTTAAGTAAAGGCAGCTCAAATAAGGCCGCAGCAGTGAACAAACGGAGTGTTCCTGTGAGCAGCAGCAGTGGGGCTGCCCAGAATTCTGGAGTTGTCAGAGAAGCACCCAGCCCTTCCATTGCCACAGTTCTCCCACAACTCGTGACAACAGCTCTGGGCAAAGGATCAGGGGCTGCTCAGGATGAAACAGATGCTATAGTCAGGAAAGGAGGTGATGAATCTGTAGGCAAAGGAGATGGCCTTGACTTTTCTACCACAGCTAAACTCAGTGTTCCCCCTGAGGAAGAATGCAGGTGCCTCCAGCACTGTGGTGCTGCACTCCAGCCCTCTTAATGTCCTCATGGGATCTTCAGGGAAAGAAGGAAACGAAAGCCCTGAGCTGTCAGCTGAGTCTAAAAGAGCATACCTAGGGAAGCAGGAACCTAAGGACTCCTTGAAGCAGTTTACAAAGTTGATCTCCTCTGGTGCTGAAGCTGGAATTCTAAATACCTGTCCATTGTCTAACCAAGCAAGAAATCTTGAAAAATTTGAAAAGCCAGAAAAAAGATATTGAAGCCCAGTTGATACATGAACCCTCAGTCAATGGCTCCTCAACTACAGTACCAAAGGCAGCATCCTCTGTCACTGCTGGCGTAGACAGTTCACTCTCACAAAAAATAGTCGATACCCTTGAGAACAGTTGGCCAAGTGCGCCGCTTACCTCAGTCCAGATCCGCTTCATTCAGAACATGGTACAAGAAACACTGGAGGACTTCAGGGAAGCTTGCCATAGAGACATTGTGAATCTGCAAGTGGAAATGATTAAACACTTTCATATGCAACTGAATGAAATGTACTTTTTGCTGGAAAGATACTTTGTGAATGAAGGCTTAGTGGCTGAGATCTGAAAGGCTGCGAGAAGAAAACAAAAGGCTGTAGGCCCATTTCTGAAGACTCTGGGCACCTTGATTTGTTATGAGTTAGGAGATTTCTGGCAACTATAATACATGGAATCAGTATTGTTTGCATGGCCTTGAAAATGGATTTTGCAGCACACACTGTTCCATCTCTGTCAGACATTTATATTTTTATATTAAAACTGCACAGAATACCAATCTTCCTAGTGAGGAAGTCAACAGGATCTTTATTTTCTGAATGCCTTAGCTATACACTAAGTGCCCTTTTCCTAAAAGAAGAAAATATTCATAAGAATAGGTTTATGTTTTGTAAATGACTTTAAAATAGATATATTTTTGATGGACAAATTGTATTCCAAATTTTTTTTAGGTAGCCAACGGTTAAAACCTTGGTATGCCAGGCGTGGTGGTGCACAGCAGGCGGATTTCTGAGTTCGAATCCAGCCTGGTCTACAAAGTGAGTTCCAGGACAGCCAGAGCTACACAGAGAAACCCTATCTCGAAAACCCAAAAAAACAAAAACCAAAAAAACAAAACAACAACAACAAAAAACCCAACCTTGGTATACCTTCTATTTTATGAAGAAATAATTTTAAAGTGCCAATTGGATTTTTTTCACAGTTCAGTAATTATTTTGTCAACATGATGACATCAGGTATGCCTTATTTATTTAGTGTATATATAATACATTTTTGAAACTTTACATTGTACAGATACATGGTACCTTTGTTCTGGTTACCTAATTATATATATATATATATATATATATATATATATATATATATATATATCAAAAACTTTTAAGGGTTTGGAAGATTCAAGGGCTATACATCTGCTGATTGTCTAATGAATTAACTATGTGCAAAATCATTACTATAAGATTTTCATCACTCAACTTAGGATCAGTGAAATTTTCTTATAAGATACTAAGTAAATATTAGAATATTGTTGCCATTTTTCCCTCACAAGTAACAGGCATAGATTATTTCTTCTGTGTTGTGTATCATTAACTTTCTCTAATTACAGTGTGCTGTGAACAGCACTTTCTATCCTTAGCCTTACCATAATATTTATAACGGTTCATCATGCAGAGAATGTACATGTTGGCAGAGCTGGCCGTGTTCATCTGCCTGCTGTGATCCACACTTTGATAGGGTTGGATTATGGGCTACTCACCCATTTATATTCTTGTTGCCTCTTGCCCAAAGATTTCAACTGTGTACTTTGTATGTAGCTCTGTTACCCACTTTTGCTTTCCAGGATCAAGATATTTACTAAAATGTAGCTTAGATTGATAACTTTCCGTGTTTCTAAAGAGATGGCACCTGTAAGGGTGTATTTAATAAATATAAACCTATGAATAACTATCTCCAAAAGTGGAACAGGAATAAGACTTTTCCCAAGTGAACTCAGAAAGTCTATTTGTGTGTCAAGTTTCTGTGGTCTTTTCTTGGCAGATATGGCAACATTATGAATTGTAACAAGTCCCCTTATATGTCACTCAAAAAAAATGTTAGAATGCAGAAGTCTTTTGTCTATATACTACAGTTTAACCTATTAATATTTTCCTATCTCCTTTTTTCTATAGGTGTATATATTGTGTATTAGAAAGGGTCTGTAGCCGGGTATGGTGGCGCACGCCTTTAATCCCAGCACTTGGGAGGCAGAAGCAGGCGGATTTCTGAGTTCGAGGCCAGCCTGCTCTACAAAGTGAGTTCCAGGACATTCAGGGCTATACAGAGAAACCCTGTCTCATAAAACCAAAAAAAAAAAAAAAAAAAAAGGGTCTGATAGAACACGTATATAGGTGAAACACTTGTCATGGACTTAAGCACTGAGTACAATAAATTTTTGTATTCAAAATGTAGACAGTCTGAGCTTGAACCTTTCACCTCTAGTTGAAATGCAGTAATAAGGAGGGAATTTAACCTTCTCTCTGGGAATTTGAAAACAAAAGACAAGATTGTTACTAATATATAGCAACAACTCCCTCTCCCCTTCCTACTCCTCCCGCCCCCCATTTCTCCTCCCGCCCCCCTTCCTTCTCCTTCTCCTCCTCCTCCTCCTCTGTCATCTCTGTGTTCTCTTCCTCTTAAATAATTAAATAATCCTTAAAATTTGTGGAAAAGTAAATAAATAAATAAATCTTTAAAGAGAGAGAGAGAAAGAGATGCCAAAAATGCCAGTAAGAATTCCACCAGGCCCAGGTAATTAGGAGGAGGGGAGAGAAAAAAAAAAACAGTTATCTGAGCTGTAATTAAAGAGCCACATGTAATAAATTCTTATGTTCCACTCATTAAGCATTCACTTATATAAGATATGTTGTTTGGTTTTTGTTTTTGATTTTTTTTTCTTTTTTTTTTTTTTTTTCCATAGAGACAGGGTTTCTCTGTGTAGTGCTGGCTGTCCTAGAACTCACTCTGTAGACCAGACTGGCCTCATACTCAGAAATCCACCTGCCTCTACCTCCTGAGTGCTGGGATTAAAGTCGTGTGCCGCCACTGCCTGTTTTTTGTTTGTTTGTTTGTTTGTTTAAGATATGTTTATTAAGTGATTAGTAAACCTCCTGCAGAATAACTTGGCAAATAAGATGAAAAAACAATCTTGCTTTGGAGAACTTTATCTAATGGGGGAAAAAAAATCAATCAGCCAATTCCCAATAGGGTGTGAGGTTTCCAGATGAGCAGGCCCAAGGAACAGAGGACATTTTGTGTAGTGAATAAGGGTCTGCTCACTGAAGTCATCAAACACAGAAATGTCCTCTGGCACATAGGAAAACAGTCAGCAATGATTGGGAAAATCTAACCAAAGAATCCAAAGAGAGAAACTGCTGCAAGCATGGCAGAAACACTACAGTGAGTGCTTTCTCTCAGACTCCACCCCTGAGCATACCCAAGGGTTGGCAAGTCAGTTAGGGTAAAGAGAAAGGTGCTGGTGAGAGGGATAGACAGGCTGACTCCAAGACAGGCTTCAAACTGGCAGTTCAGGAGACTAGGCCTAGATCTCTGTTTCCAGTAACCAGGCAATTCCAGGCAAGTCCAGGCCTCAGAAGCTGCCCTGTCACCTGGCCTGAGGCAAGGACAACGGGTCAGCAGCAGTTTCCAGACCTCCCCAGCAAGTTTTCAACTCCCACACCTGGTATGGAATGTCAGTAGAGATGGACCCAACAGATTAACATAGAGGTCACCTACCTCAGAATCCCCTAATGTGCTTTAACTTGGGCCTGAGAGCTCTCTGTCTTGGTAATGGGAGCCCCCAGCATGCTGGACTTCTGCAGAATAAAACACTCTTTGCGTTGACACACTATTTGAGTCCAGGGTATTATTCTTCATCAAATCATGGTCCCTTACATTTGGGCCTCTTGTCAAGGATTTGCTGGAGACCCCCTGACCCAAATAGTAGGGTGTTTTTCTAATTGGTAAGTCCAACTTTGTCTCATTCATCTCTGTGTTTCTGTTTCAGGCTTCATCTGGAGGCTAAGAGGGACAAAGCAGACGTGTATTTTGTCACCCAGCCAGGGGCAATGGAGGGCACTCCAGACCTCCTACCAGAAGCTGGAGAACTGGCTAGTTCTCATCTGCATTCTGACCTGCCTGTGGGTCTATGGGCCTCCCATGTGCAAGGAGGAAGTAGGTCTGAGACAGCCTTTCCCACCCTTCTTCCTCTAAAGGAGGGTCAGCATTGGCTCCCTGACTTATTCCCTCTTTCTGTTCCCTGAGGAGGATCTCTGTCCCCTCCTTATGTTCCTGCTCCTGCCACCAATGCCCCCGCCCAACCAGCACAGGAGGAAGGAGGAACAGCCCCTGATTCCCCCTGACTCTCCTGATTCCACTTGGAGTTGACCTCACACTATGGCCAGTACTGCCTAGAGGGCAGTCTCTACGATGGCCTTACCCCTCCAGGCTACAGAAACCCCAGATGCTCAGGAGAGACAGTTCATGATATATGTGTCATTTGCCAGTAAAGATCCTTACACCTGGAAGTTACACAACTTCTGGTTTTCAGACTGACCATCGGCTCTCACAGGTCTTCTAGATTCATCACGCTGACTCACCAGCCCACCAGGGATGACGGTCAGCAACTGCTTCAGGTCCTCTTCACAACAGAGGAGAGAGAGGAGATAGTGGGAGCCGCCCAGAAGTCAGTTCCGGGAGCAAATGGGCTGATATTGATGCAGCCTTTCCTTTGGCTCAACCGACCGGGATTTTAACACTGCGGTTAAAGGTAAGGAGAGGCTCCTGGTCTACCACCAGATTCTGGTGAGTAGGCCTCTGAGAGGCCACCAGATGGCCCACAAACGTATCTAAGGTGAGCCAGGTGATGCAGGGAAAGAATGAGAGCCCCAGAGATCTAGAAAGACCTTTGAAAGCCTATAGGACCTGCACAGCTTTTGACCCAGAAGCCAGAGAGCACACCAGTCAGCTGGGAACATGGCTTTTGTTAACCAAACTGCCCCTGACTTCCTTTGGAAGCCTCAGCCACTGAATAACTTGAGCCTTGCCTCTGGCACCCAAAAGCCAGTCTCTATTTGCCTATGATTTGGAGAGAGGCTTCAAGGGACAAAGGACTTGGACCTGCCTGCCTGGAGGATTTAGGAACTCACCCATCATCTTTGACAAGCCACTGCGTGAGGACTTGGGTGAGTACCAGCAGATGCACCCCAAATAGCTGTGCTCCCGTATGTATTTCAGGCCCCTGCCTTGGAGACATGGCAGGAGGCCACAGGAGACCTGCTACAGGAGCTGAGTCAACTTGTCTGCTAAGAAGCCCAGCTTTGTCAACCTGAGGTCACCTATCTGGGGTACATACTCTAAGGGGACCGGCCAACGCATGCTGTCAGACGCCCCATAAGCAAACCAGTCTTAGCACCCCAGTTCCATCAACCCAAAGGCAAGTGTGGGAATTTCTGGAATCTGCCAGGTTTTGTAGAATCTGGATGCCAGGGTTCACTGAGACAGCCAGACCGTTATATGAGGACACCAGGGCCCCAGAGAGAATAGGCCCACCAGATAGACATGGCTTTTAAGACTCTAAGAAGAGCCTTATTGGAGGCACTGGCCGTGGCCTTACCAAACATTCACAAACCTTTTCGCCTGTATGTGGATCAGAGAAAGGGGACAGCAAAAAGGGTGCTTACCAAATTTTGGGACCTTGGAAAAGACCTGTGGGTTATTTATCTAAGATGCTGGACCTAGTGGCCCAGGGATGGCCGGCCTGCCTCTGGATCATAGCTGTCACTGCCCTGTTAGCCAAGGATGCTGACAAAATAACCATGGGGCAGGAACTTGTTATCACACACACACACACACACATACACACACACACACACACACACACACACACACACACACACACACACCGTGCTATTGGTAGGACCCTTAAGAATCTACCCAGCCTATGGCTGGCCAATGCCAGACTGGTGTACTTTCAAGCTCTACTTTTGAATCTCCTTTGCATAAGATATAACCCATCATCTACCCTAAACCCAGACACCCTGCTACCTGACCCGTCCTCAGACATGCAGCATGACTGCTCTATAGTTCTGGGGCACATCCTGAACATCATGCCAGATTGGACTGATATACCCTGGTCAGCCACAGAATGTATCTACTTCATGGACAGGGGCAGCTTCATCCAGAATGGAACCAGGTATGCAGGAGCAGTTGAGGTAGACAAGGACCCTGTTATTTGGGCAACTGCTTTGCTGCCAGGAACTTCAGCCCAGAAAGCTTAGCTAAAGGCTCCAGCCCAGGCTTTAAAACTGACAAAGGGAGCCATAGCTAAAGTTTACACTGACTGAAGATGGGATTATTGACTGCTGAAGGAAAAACCATCAAAAATAAGGAAGGAATACTTGCTTTATTGGAGGCATTAGAGCTTCCTCTCAAAGTGCCCACCATTCATTGCCCTGGGCATCGGAAAGGGACATCAGAAATAGCACGAGGAAACAGGCTAGCTGATAAAGGGAGGCCAAGCTTCCCCTGCCAACAGCCTGGTTGTTTTGCTACCCCTTGTGCTCTCGGCCATCCCTGAATATACTGCTTAGGACAAACAACATCAGGCGCAATGCCTAGGAGTTTACAGAAGAGACGCATGGTTGCTGACCTCTGAGGACTGCACCGTCCTGCCTAAGGAGTTTGCTAAGCAACTCTTGCATCAGATTCATCAAGGTTCACACCTGGTCACCCAAAACTGAAGGAACTGCTGTGAGGGACAAGATACAAAGTATCTGACTTAGAACACTGGGTTGATCAGATAATCTCAGACTGTGCCGCTGTTGTAGTTCATCCAAAGACCCTTACTCAGAAAGACCACAGAGACCACTGCCATCGCTGCAAACCGCATGAGGGTTTTTATTGATCCAACATGTTGGGGACTCCCCTCTCAGCACACAGGCCAGAGGAGAGACCAAGAACAAAGAAAGAACACACTTTTTAATACCTTTGTAAGGGGCAGATTTGAGCAACAGGATTCTCGTTGGTATAGCAAGTAGCTCTTTCAGGCATTGGTTGGTTTGTATACTGACTAAGTAACCCTTTGGCCTAGTGACTCACTTTGCTTGCCCCCATGGTAGGTTATTATGATTTGGTCAGCAAAGTAATAGTACATTTTGAACTTATGGATCAGCTATTAATGTCACAGCTATTAACATCAGAGAAATTCTAGCGACAAGGTCAAGGTGGTTTGTGGTCTTCATCAGAATTCAGTGTGGGGGGAGGCAGGAGAATTGCTAATCTTGTTATGGTTATTTCTCTGAAAACAGCTAATATTGTTTTGGTAGCTGCAGGCTTAATCATTTTGACCACTAAAACTATGTTTTTACATTTGTTAAGTCAGCCAGCTTCCTTATCTGGCTCTGCACTTGGCCTGCTAGTACAGTTTGGAAAGTCCTTTTCAAAGGGGGAAGGTACTGGGTGGTCTTGAATTCATTTTGGATATTACACCGCCTGCTAGGCTGTGAATGCCTCAGTCCCCAATCAAGGAGCCACTCTAGGAACCAGAATCAGGGGTCAACAGCCAGGGGCTAACTGGGAAATAGACTATACAGAAACAAAACCAGGAACATATGGATATAAGTATTTGCTAGTTTTTGTAGATACCTTTTCAGGATGGGTAGAAGCCTACCTTACAAAGAAGGAGACCGCCAACGTAGTAACAAAGAAGCCTCTGAAAGACATCATACCAGGTATGGTTTGCTTACCCTGCTTGGGTCTTACAGTGGACCACCTTTCATCTCGGGTAACTCAATCTCTAGCACAGGTTCTGGGGACCAATTGGAAATTACGTTGTACGCACAGACCCCAGAATTCAGGGAAAGTAGAGAGGATGAATCCTCCTGAAGGAGGCCTTGAGCAAATTATCCATGAAACATGCGGTGACTGGCTGTTTCTCCTACCTTATTACCTTATATAGGGGTAGGAATACCCTCTATATTTTAGGTCCTCCCGCTTTTTTTGAGATCCAATATGGGAGGCTCCCTCCCTTGCTGCCTAACCTCCAGACTGATATCTTAGCTGAATATAACCACATAAGTCTTTAAAACCCTTGGAGGTCCTCCACAGAGTCCAGAAGCAACTCTGGCCTGCCATCTTCCAGGTGTACGAGTCTGCTCCTCTCCCTAGTCCTCATTGCTTTGAACCAGGTGATGAAGCCTGGTCTAAGAGACATACCCACAAGGCTCTGGAACCTCACTATAAAGGCTGTGATCCTGACCACGCCTATGGCTGCTAAGGTGGATAGGATCAGGACATGGATACATTACTCCTACATTAAGCCTGCCAGGTAAGATAGATGATCCAGCAGTTGAGATTCCAGAGGAGGAGACGTCCAGAGGAACCACCACAGGAATGATGGATGGTCGTCACCCCACACCCTGTCGATGCACTGAAACTGCGACTCCAGCCCTCCTGATGCTGTTCGCTTGCTACTTCCACTTTACTGCACCAGCCAGTAGCCCCTTGTCTATCTGGGGACGCAGCAACAACCTTGTCATCAGGTTCACAATGGCTGGCAGGAAGGCCAAACGGGCTGCCAGTTCTTAACTCCTCTTGCCCAGACTTAACACAGAACCTTTGGTTACCGGACAGAGACACTGCATTAGAAATAAGGTAGCCCCAGCCTGTTCCCACCTCTGCAACGCAACCCCTACTGTTGCATCACACATGATGCCCCCAGAGAATACTTAGTGGGCATGTACCTCAAGGCTTAGGATTTTTATGTTCTAGTACAGCTTGTACCCAGAGTGACTTATTACTCTAGGGAGGATGTCTTCAACTAGCTAGCACCTCCAAGCAATTGAGTTAAAAGGGTGGCCATTTCCGCTGTATTACTAGGTTCTCTCCTTGACATACGGCTGGCTGGAGCTGCTAGTGTAGGGGCTTAGGAAACATCTCAAGGATTCAAGATGGCTATTACTGAAGGAAGTGGAGGAGAAAGGGATAAGACAGGCTGACTCCATCGCAGGCTTCAAACTGGCAGTTCAGGAGACTAGGCCTAGATCTCTGTTTCCAAGAACTGGGTAATTCCGGGCAAGTCCAGACCACAGAAGCAGCCCTGCCACCTGGCCTGAGGCAAGGACAATGGGTAAGCAGCAGTTTGCAGATGTCCCCATCGAGTTTCCAGCCCATGCACCTCAGTAATGGAATGTCCTTAGAGATGGACCCAACAGACTAACATAGAGGTCACTTACCCCAGAATTCCCTAATGTGCTTTAAATCAGGTCTGCAAGTTCACTCAGGTGTCTCTCTATTCTGGTAATGGGAGCCCCCAGCATGCTGAACTTCTGCAGAATAAAACACTTTTTGCATTTACACACTATTTGAGTCCAAGGTATCATTTTTCGGCAAATCATGAACTCTTATACTTAGAGGAAACATTCAGCCACAAGCCAGAGCTAGATAGACAATCTAGAGGACATACACCACGTGTCTTAGATACTTTTTCGGTTGCTGTGGTAAAACACTCTGACCAAAAGCAACCTAAGGAAGAGTTTATTCTAGCTTCTGGTTCCAGAGGAGTGAGAGAGAGTCTGTCATGGTGAGGAGGTGAGGCAGTAGGCAGGCAGACAGCAGGCATGGTGGCAGGAGCAGGGACCTGAAAGTTCACACCTTCACTGCAGGTGTGAAGCAGGGACTGTGAACTGGAAGTGGGATGAGGTTTTTAAATTCTCAAAACCTGCCTCTAACCAGGCGGTGGTACCACATGCCTTTAGTCCCAGCACTTGGGAGGCAGAGGCAGGTGGATTTCTGAGTTCGAGGCCAGCCTGGTCTACAGAGTGAGTTCCAGGACAGCCAGGGCTACACAGAGGGACCCTGTATTGAAAAAAAAAAACCAACCAACCAAATAAGTAAATAAATAAATAAATAAAATAAAATAAAATAAAAGCCTACCTCTAGAAACATCCTTCCTCCAGCAGGGCCACATCTCTCAAAACACCACCAACAACTGGGGACCAAGTACTCAAATGTCTGGGCTTAGGGGAATTCATTTCTCATTCAAACTACCATGCCTACGTAATTCCTATGAGTTTTAAAGTCGGTGCTGGGTAGGATGGCTCACACCTGTAATCCCAGCACTTGTGAGGTTGACCCAGACGATTGCCAGGAGTTTCAGAGCAGCCTGGGCTATTCAGCAAGTACCAAGTCAAGTTGGGCTACAGAGTGAGACTCTTTCTCAAAAATATTAAGATTTGGAGAAGCCAGGATGAAATTACCCTGCTCTTGTTTTAGCTTCGGTGGTAATCCTACCCCCAGAGAAGCTGCTCTATTGGTTTTTGTTGTTGTTGTCATTGTTTGTTTGTTTGTTTTTTAAAGCTCCCAGGTGACTGGAATGTATTACCAATACTGGATCCCACTGGTCTTAATCACTCTATCCCCTTATAGATAAGGACAACCCCTGGTTGAAAAGATATCTTGCTTCCGGTTGTAAAGCAAATTTGCTAGTAGCCTAGCAGTTCCAAGATCCCTATCTGATTTGGGGCTGCCTCTACTACATAAGAGCTTGGTCCTTCTGAACTCCAGGCCCTCTCTTTCCATGCATAGGAGTTGGCAGATTTCTTTTTTTCCAAGAATGTTTTGCCAGGGCTGGGTTTGTGGCTCCATCGAAAGTGTGCTTGCTTAAAATGCAAGAACCTTCAGTCCCCAGCACCACACTAACCAGGTGTGATGGTTTGTAGCTGTGATCCCAGCCAGCTCTTGGGAAGTAAAGAGAGGAAGATCAGAGTTTCAAGGCCATCCTCTGCTATGTAATGTGGTTCAAGACCAACCTCGAATGTGAGAACCTGTCTTAGACCAAAAACAACAAAAGCTTTGTGATTAGGAATTTAGCTCAATAAATAGTGGAGCATCTGCTTAACGAGTGACAAGTGCAAGACCCCAGGTTCAGTCTCCAGAACTGGGGGGGGGGGGGGGGGGGGGGAATCAGACACACACACAGGCACAGACACCCACACACAGAAACAGACACACATACAGGCACACACACAGACACACAGAGACACACACACAGGCACTCACACAGGCACAGACACACAGAGACACACACAGACACCCACACACAGAGACACACACAGACACACACATATACACACACACAGATACACATACACAGACACACACATACAGACACACACAGGCTCTGTGAGTGCTGCTCCACCCAGGATCCCACAGAGCAGACCCCTCACCCACTCTCCTGCTCTGTCCCTGTCCTTCCTTCTTCCCTGGATGAGTCATGGTGATGTCACATGTCTTCGGGCACTAGATTCCTGCACCTCCAGGATGACTAACCTGCACTGCCAGCTATGTGGGTTGGTAAGGAATGACAGGCAGGGATAAATTAAAGCCATTTTATTACGGCACCAACAACAATAAAAGCTGACCCACTCATCATGTTGCTCGTGCGTTCATCTTAACTGTCAATCTTTCTCTAATTTTAAGTCCATTCTTCTCCTTCCCAGCTTAGCACTTCTGCCCCCCCCCCCCGCACCCCCTCTCACACCCCTCCACCCACACCCACCCCTGCTCCTATCTGTTGAAACATTCCATTTGAAACCTTGGGGCTGTTTATCAGAGACTCAGGATAGCCTGTGATTTAAAGGCAGAAACGAGTCCGTGTCTTAAATGTAGCACTAAGGCCATGAACACTGCACAATTTGCCATCTAATAGCTTAGATGTTGCTAGCCAAAGCTTTTGATTCACTTTAACCAAAAATAATACAAAATGCCTTAGGCAACATTTGTGCTCTAAGCTGTAATTAGCAGAAACTGCAGCCCAAAGAGATGGAAAGTTCCAAACTCATCAATTCTAGTCATTTATTAAGGGAAATGGCTGATGTTTCTATTGCAAAAAAAAATTATACAAGATAAATAAAGTCATTTACTGTTAAATTGTTTTACCATAAAATAAGCATATTCAAAGATTATACTAAATGAAGAAACCCTACTAACTAAAGATTTTGGAAATAAGTGAAAAATTGATGTCTGCAACTATTTACCAACTAAATAACAAATACGCAAATTCTAATGTTCTGTCTGTGTCATTAGATTGTTTCAAAAGAGCAGATGGTACAAGACACAAGTAAGGATGTATCTTCTGCCAAATGGTCTTCAGGATTCTACCCATAAAAAAAATTGTATAATTAAACAAAAATAACACAACAAAATAACTTAGTATCATAAAGTAAATATAAGAATTGAGTTTTCTTTCAATTTTACTAAAGGAATCCGTCTGAACATGTCTATGAAAAGTCACAAAAATTAACTGATGTGTCAGGGTAAATAAACCATCTTGATAGTAACACTTTATTTTTACAACATTGAGCTCTAAATATTGAGTTATCAACAAATCTGAAACATGTTAAGAGTAAGTGGGATTAGTCTAGAAAAATTATGTCACACGCTTTTCATCGCTGTGATGAAATAAAGTCACGCCCCCCCACCCCACCCCCAAAAGACAACTTTAGGAGAGAAACCATCTCCTCAGCCTGAGACTTTAGTAGACCTCTGATCAGTATTGGAACTATTAAAGATAGTGGGGGGGGGGGTTTAGGAGGGGAGGGGGGAGTTGCTGGAGAGCCAGCTCAGTGGTTAAGTTCACTGAATGCTCTTGCAGAGAACCCTGATTTGATTCTCAGCACCAACATGGTGGCTCACAGCCATCTTTAACTCCAGTTCCAGAGGATCCGACGCCCTCTTCTGGCCTCCATTGGCACTGCATGCATGTAGTGCACAGACATACATGCAGGCAAAACACACATAAAATAAAAATAAATAAAATCTGAAATAAAAAAGGACAATAAGGAACTTTTGAGCTTAGAATGAATATACTTTATGCCATGGGTTGGCCATGAGTCTATGGGAGCCATGGGTAGAATGTAGTGGTTTCAATGTCAAAACTTCCCTCTTGGTCTCCCATTGATGGTACTGTTTTGAGAGGTTTTGGTCGAGTTAGGAGGTTGAAGTGAGTTACTAGGGGCAAGCCTTGAGTCTGGAAAGCCTCATCCTATTCTTGTCCTCTCTCTGTTGCCTGACTGAAGCAGTTGCTGTCACGTTTCACCTGCTTTGATGGACCCTATCTCCTTGAATCTTAAGCTAGAATAAACCTGCCCCACCCCCAAGTTATTTCTGGTCAGGTATTTGATCACAGCTATGAGAAAAGCAACAATCCACATATAGGTCTTTAGAGGATACGTTCCACCAATTGTTTAGCCTAGTTGGGAACTAGATGTGAATTACTCTATAGGTTATAGAGGAACTGTAGAAGGGAGAGGCGGATTGGTTTATCTTGGTGTTGAGGGTCTCCCTGGGAATTTACATATTGGACTCTTAATCTCCAAAGATACATTAATGAGATTTGGTCTCCAGAGATCTTTTGAATTAGATGAGGTCAGGAAGATGGGGTCCCCATGAAGAAGATGGTGGCTCCATAAGGAAGCAAGTGCTGACGAGCTTGCTCTGTCTTGCCATGTGATAATCCCCACCGGCTTGTACAGCAACAGGTCTGGGCCAGATCTTTGACCTAAATAAACTTCCATTCTTTATGAGTTGTCTAGTTGAACGTACTCAGTCATTATAGTAGACAACAAAGGCAACCCCACTAGCCAAAAGCCCCTCCCCCTAGACCCTCTCTGCCTACCCCAGTCCCCGAGTCTGGCACAAGAAGCCCCGCCTCTTCTGTCTAGCCAATGGCTGGAGGTCTCTGAAGTTCTACTGAACATGAAGTTCCCATGATGCTCATTGAGCTGGTGGGCTTCCCGGTGTCTGGTTCTTCTCTTCCTAGCATTTTGCCATTCTCGTACTGTTCTCTTTGGCTTTTTGTCTGTGTTGTTCTCTCGTGTCTCTCAGCTCCTGTGGCCATCTGAACGGCCCTATTGCTCTGGTCACCTTAGCAAATGTGAGAATACTTTGCTACTTAAAAAACAGAGTCTATAGCCCTGGCTGGCCTTGACCTCCCAGTTATACCCCTGTCTCAGCCTTCCATGTACTAGATTATAAGTTCAAACTACCATCCCTACTATTAAAAAAAAATCACTACCAATCCACAGACACATAATTATGGTAGAAGGTAAAGATGCACAAAGATTGGTTATAATGCTTTCTCAAGAAACAGAATTACTTTTCTTTACATTCCCGGAGTAAGAAGAGTAAATGATTCAGCAAGAAAGTTATTTCTAAATGATATTTATTATTGAACTAATTAATGGGAAATTGGACCAACAAATAAAACAGTTTTGAGCTGTTCTGGCAATATTCTCCATAACTATTAAAGTTTTGCTCTTGAAGACTAATGACAGAAAAATTACTTCAGTAAAAATGAATAAGAGTTTGAGGCTAGCCTGGTCTGCAAAGTGAGTTCCAGGACAGCCAGGGCTATACAGAGAAACCCTATCTCAAAAAACCAAAACAAAACAAAACAAAACAAAAAACAAAAACAAAAAAACCCAAGAAGATGTATGCCTACGTATCACATGATCTCAGTATACAAAACACAACACATAGGAACTGTCAGCAGCATCTCTGTATTATATTATAATTTTTTCTTTACATATAGTTTTTGTTTCTTAAATTTTTTACAATTAATATATATTACTCTGCGATCAAGAAAAATAGACATAAAATAAACTATTGATTCTATAGCATTTGATTTCAATAATAAGTCCAGATGTATAAAGAATACCACAGCAAAAGCTGATCATTCACCAGGAAAACCATACCACATTGCAAGATGAAGAATAACAGGGTGATGAGCTATGTGCTGTGACCCTGTGGCAGCAAGGGTAGCCATGCCTGCTATGACGGATTTATCTTGCCTGATCTGGTATCAGGGTTATCAATAAGACCACTCAGGTGTAGCACAGAGACTTCTCCCGTGAGAGTCAGTAAGACTTAGGGTATTAGGTGTAGAAGAAGACCTAATTAGCCTTTCTAGAAGTCAGTAGCATGGTGTAAGAGCTCAAAGAGGGGCTACGTCAAAGCCTCTTCACAGAAGCACACGGTAGATCTCGGCGGCCGCAAGGACAGGTTCCCAGTGTGCTCACACTGTGATTGCTGCCGGATCGACTAAGAAAGTTGAACATCATGGCATCCAAGCACTGACAGCATATTCTGAAGAGGCATTCTTTACAGTTTGACTGAGAGCTCCTCCTTCTTCCTGTGGGAAAGGTCATTGCATTCATTCCAAGGTCTGGTCAAAGATAAAAGGATGTTCAATCAAATCACTCAGTTTCCGCTTCCGAAGAGGCCAACAGCTCATGGCTCATCTTTATTTTTTGTGAATATTTATCAAAAGAATCTTCAACATGGGCTGGTTAAGAGCATGACAGCTCCTCCGGAGGTCATGAGTTCAAATCCCAGAAACCACATGGTGGCTCACAACCTTCGGTAATGAGAAACAAATAAAGAATCTTTGGGCTGGAGCAAGCTGGGTGGAGCGAGGTGGGGCAGAGCAAGAGGGAAAGGGGAAGGGGGCTGGGGAAGAATCTCCAACAAGCAGGCTCTGAAAGGAAAGTTGGTAAGAGAAAGCCCTCAAGGATCTGGGGTTTAGGGCACACCTCAAAAACATTCACAAGAATACAAATGTCCATAATGTGCTTTCTAAGTATATTTGTAAATTGACATTAGCAGCATTTGGTAGGAATAGTGCTTCTTAATGGGCTGCTCTGGACTCAGGGCTCTTGGCCACCTTTACTGGATATTTTTCTACTTCACCTTGTAAAACTGGATCAGGTAAAGTCCAGGTGTTAAGATGGTAATTGAGAGAGTGTTACTCCCCAACAGGAGTGAATTTAAAAATGGCCATGGATAAACAAGTCCCTAAAGTTGTTCTTTAAACTTCTGTCTGCTTGGCACTGTTATCCCTACCGTATTCTATGCCTTCCATTCCGGGGCACTGTAGAAACTGTGGTGAGTATAATTCCGTAATTGCCACCAAAGAGAGCAGATTCAGATACCATTCACCCTGCAATATTTTATTCTCACCAATTCCTGTTTAAAACCTCTACCACCCATGACAAAAAGGGTTTTCTAGAATCGAAATGTGTGGAATGCGGCTCACAACACAGAGAGGTGCAAACGGCTGACGGCGTGTACATCTTGATCCCAAAGCGAATGGCCAGGCAGACGTTCACATTACTTATAACTTCTCTGGCCTTTCTTGGAGTAGTGAAAAATGAGAGCAAGAGAAATAATAAAAGTAAAAACAAGAAACGAGATGAAGACCAGCAAAGACTTCCGGGTTTGAAAAAATCCACATTCGGTGCACACAGTGTATTCTTCTGGACAAAACCTTCCCAGTGTTCCAGAACCCAGGAAGCCATTGCTGTCAATAATTTTCCTGTAATGTTTCATAGATGGTTTGGGCTCAAACTGATTCGCAGCATATCGATAAAAGCCAGACTTGGGAGCTGAGCGATCACTAAGTGAATACGCAAAGTAGCCACAAAGGTTGATGTCGTCCAACACGTAGGCTAGAGAAAAGAAAAGGGCAGGAGAGGGTTGACTGTATACTTTATACACAACTCAGCCTTTTTACACAGCCTTGGCAGATAATGAAAAGCCTGGATACCGTTCAACAATACTTGAGACTCATCAGATTTCACCGGGAAAGATTTCACACCAGAACAAATAGGCAAATGCACAACACACACAGTTAAAATGGCTGTGGGGGCAGCTGCACCATTCACAACAAGTATGAGATGTCAATAGATCAAAGGATAACAAAACTGGACATAAAGAAAGGCACATGTACATGCTGGAATTTTGTTGAAGTGAAGAGTGAAAGGATGCCATTTGCAGGAAAATGGATCCAACTGAGACTCAAGACAAGGATTGTACATTTTCTCTTACGGCTCATATTTACACACACACATGTGAATATTACATGTGTGTGTGCTCGAGTGTGTGCTCACAAGGACATGAAATCAGTAATTATAGAATTATGAGTGCTGAGGAAGAGATCTAAATTGAGGAGATTTGAGAACAAGAGAGGATAAGGTTGAGAAAGGGACAAATGAGAAATGTCCTTATACATACATGCACACATACACACATATACACGTACACACTTATATACATACATATACACATACATACACACATACACATATATACACATACATACATATACACACATGCACATATACATACACATATATACGCACACATACATATACACATATATACACATACATATACACACATACACATATACACATATACACACACCACATACACACATATTCACACATACACATATGAGGCAAGAGGTGTTCTGGTACTCTGGATACTCTGTATGGTGTCCTTACAATAAATCTATCTGTGCCTTCCTTTATTATTTTTCCACTGACTTAGGTACAGAAGTTCCATCCTGTGATCATTGTCCCAGACATGATAGGGATGTAAACATGAAGTCTGGCTACTTAAACAGGACCTGCACAGTAACACCATCAGCTGACATGCCAACACCAGTGGGAGAAACCTCACATAGCCACACTTCTAAATGAAGAGCAACAGACAATCAGGAGCAGCTGAGAGAGAATCAGTCTTATCACGGTGTTAAGCTCCCTGATAGGTCATCCAGTTCCAAGTGGTACATACATGTACATACCAGCAACATAAAATGGACTTGATAGGGTGTGTGTGTATGGTATTTATGTGTGTGGTATGTATGTGTGTGTGGTATGTCTGTGTGGATGTGTGTGGTGTATATGTGCGTGTGTGGTATGTGTGGTGTGGTGTGTGTGGTATGTGTTTGTGGATGTGTGTGATGTATGTGTATGAGTGTGGTATGTGTGGTATGAGTGTGGGGGGTGTGTGTATGTGGTGTGTGTGTGTGTAACAATCATAAACAAAGGAGAAGTCAGAATTTGAGGGGGAATTGGGGGCACAGAGGAGTTAGGAAGGGAAGGAAGGGGGAACATAATACAAACACAGTACTCGTGCATGAAATTCTCAAGAAAACTAAATGATTAACAAAGTGTAAATGTGACAAGAAAACCTAGGATAACCTGTGAGGAGGGAGGCCTATCAAGAGATAGAGAGGGGGACAAGGGAGGGCAGAGGCAGAAATGAATGAAAGCAATCTACAATGAGATCTCCACACACCTGAACAAAATCTCATAAGGAAGGAACTAGGTTATTCTGTATGCGCACAAAAACAATTTTTAAAAGTAGGAAGAAAAAAATGATAAAAGCTAAAAAGAAAGGAAGGAAGGAAGGAAGGAAGGAAGGAAGGAAGGAAGAAAGGAAGGGAAGATCTGGGGTCCTTTGAAGCAGAAGAGGCTAGGCTTTGACAGATTCAGGACAGTGCTAAGGACTATGGGCTCCACCCCCTCCCCCTCCTCCTACCCCTCCCCCTTCCCGAGCATGCTTCTTCACCATAGGGAAGATCGCTGACTTTAGTTCTACTTCAGGATGGGCAGTGGCTTCCTCTCCATCAAGAACGATACACGCTCTGATGTATTTCCGGGATTGAGGGGGCGGGGTCTCACCTTTCAGAGCCTCATTCACATAATTCTTAATATAATAGATCCTCAGTGAGTCTTGCTCGGCGTGGGGGTCATCATCGATTCCATTGGCTGTCACATACATCGGGAGGTCTCCGTACTTGAACCTTAGCCAGTTGAGCACTTTGCGCAGCCCCCAAGGCACCACTGCCACCTGACTGGGAGAGTTGAGCCATGTGATGTCAGTCATCTCCTGTACCTCCAAGTAATCGTTGTATTTCATCGGATCCTCCTTTTCCCAGTCTACCAGAATGGTGGTGTAATGACTCACCGCCAGGAAGTCAAAGGAACCCCGGACTAGCTTTTTTTCATCTTCGGTGAAATAGGGCAAAAGAAAATTGTTTTTTTGGTTCAGCCAGTCCCTCATCACACGTGGATAATCTCCGGAACCAAAAATAGGCTCTGCCAGCCAGCCTATATCAAATTCCAAAACTCTCTCGGCCACTTCTTTGTCATTTTGAGAGAAAGGGCAGGCCGGTTCTATCCAGTCAGCCTGCAAGGCGATGGATATTTTGCCTTTCTGAGCCGCCCTAAACTTGTCATCGTACAGATGCCAAGCCAAGGCATGGGCTCTCAGGAGGTGGTGCCCGGCACGATAGGTCATGTTCCGTGTGTTTGGCTCGTTCATGGTGATCCAGAGATTGACCCAGTGACCCAACTCTTTAAAACACAGGTTTGCGTAGTCTGCAAACGCCAGAGCAGTGTGCGGGTTCTCCCAGGCCCCATGTTTTGCAAGGGCATGTGGCAGGCCTTGGTGCGGGGCTGCTGGCTGCCACAGGGCCACCACTGGAGTGATGTTGGCGTGCACCAGCTCGCTGATCATGCAGCGGTAGAAGTGCAGAACCGTGTGGTTCACTTGGGTCTGGTTACCCAGAGGCAAGATCAGGGCCCAGTCCAGGGAGAAGCGAAAGTGGGTGACCCGCATTTCTCGAAGTAAGGTTATCTGAGGCCGGATGGCAGAGAAATCAACACAGTAAGGTTTTCTCTTCTTGGCTACAACCCCGTCTACTTTAATAAGCCTCTTACTGTGATGCACATCCCACAGATAGACATTCGGGTCAGTAAACTGAGAGAGAGTAGTGTCCACCTACAAAGAACAGAGCAACTGTTAGCTATCTGGGCGGACCCAAAAAAGTGCAGACATAACTTCAACAACTCCAGCAAGCAAGAGGTGCACAACTGAATTCTTAAACTGCTGTTCACAAGAAAGAAAACATTCCCCTTACAAAACAAAACAAAACAAAACAAAACAAAACAAAACAAACGTGTGCGGTGGCTGTAGAGGCCAGAAGAGGGCGTTAGATCCTCTGGAACTGGAATTACAGACAGTTCTGAGCCGTCATGTGGGTGCTGGGAATCAAACCAGGATTCTCTGTAAAAGCAGTCAGTGCTTTTTAACCACCGAGTCATGTCTCCAGCCCTAAGACTGCTTTGAAGCAAACAAAAACAATTTTTTTTTAAATAAGAAGTGAAGAAAATTTACTCATGAGTAGTCTGAGGTCAGAAAACAAAGTAACACAAAGTGTTACTTAACTGTGCTTGTTAAAATTATTACTGAGGCCTGTTTTGGTTGTCAAATCTGTGTAACTGTTGCCTTTTGTCGGCTTGAGAGATGATGAAAAATCTTAGATAACACAGCTGGGCTATGGTGGCACACAGCTTTAATCTCAGCACTCTGGAGTCAGAGGCAGAGTTCAAGGCCAGCCCGGTCTACAGAGTGAGTTCTAGGATAGCCAGAGCTACACAGAGTAACCCTGTCCCAAAAAACCAAACAACCAAACCCAAACCACCACCACCAAAAACAACCAAATCCCAAACAACCAAAAAACAAAACTTTGATAATGTAACCTGATGATTTAAATGTATGCAAAAAGACAGTGCCATCATCAACCCTTGGAGGCAGGGGCTGAGGAGAGGACCCTGGGGGGGGGGGGCAAGGGCGGGGTGAGGGCGGGACTTTTAAAGCGTGTTTTAGGGTTTGACTCTTCTCAGCCATGAATATGTAAGCCTCCAAAATGAAAAAAAAAAAAAAAAAAAAAAAAACAGTCTCTAGGAAATGTAGGCCAAGTGTGCAAGCAGCATCAGGAAATTTTATGGCTTGCACAGAAAGGGACAGCCCACCTCACAGTGGCAAGCTAAGCTGGGTTTCACTCTGAAATAGTCATGTGAGAACAGGTACCTTCACCTAACCCGCCCTGTTCTTGATTCTCTGGCCCAGGTTTTGTCAGGTGTAAGCGTGCTGTTCTCCAAGGGGCAGAGTGAGCCTGTGTTCGCAAAGGAGAGCAATAAAAATAATAAATAAAAAAGGGTCTGAGGGAAACTACTTTCTGGAGACCGCTGGCTCACCCACACACGTTTCCGATGCTGAGGGAATTTGTCAGAATCCCCTTCCACTGCCAAGCGCCCACAAGTGCTTCACACTCTCAGCTTTGCAAGAAAAATACTCACCTGTGTAGTCTTTTAAGGTTCAAGTCTTCAGAGCCAGAGGCAACATTTTTGGATTATTTTTATTCAACTCTGAATGTACTAAATTCACAACTTCTCTACCAGAACCATCCCAGAATAACAGTTTCTATTGAGTCTAACTACAAACAAGTATGAAAGACCATGTAAAGTTGCAGATGGTAGGGTCAGTTCTCCAAACTAGGAAAAATGTAGAAATGAGTGTGCAGGCAAAAGTTCCTCTAACTTATTTATAGCAGCTTGCTGCCTTAGGTTTCACTAAAAAGTAAAAATAGGTCTGAGGGAGGTTGAGCACAAAACATATATTCAATTTGTTATTGATAAAAGTCTCTCCTCACAGCAGTGGACAACCATGATGCTCTATGTTGTATGTAACCTGCTTCATTTTGGTCAACTAACAGCACCAGTAGCTATGAGCAAGCAAACTCAGGAGCTGGGACACTGGGTTTGAGCAAAGTGACCCCTCCCCCATGTGGATGTGCCCAGCTACAAACTTCTAACAGGTGGTGTGTAGCTAGGGAGATACACACACACACACATACACACACATGTATACACATACACACATATACATACACCCATACACACACATACATTGTTTTGTTTTGGTTTTTGTTTTTCAAGACAGGGTTTCTCTGTGTAGCCCTGGCTGTCTTGAAACTCACTCTGCAGACCAGGCTGGCCTCAAACTCACAAAGATCCACCTGCCTCTGCCTCCTGAGTGCTGGGACTAAAGGTGTGCACCACCATCACCTGGCTTAGGGGGATATTTTTAATTATTTGGGTGAAATATATGACCCAACTCTTGAGTATGGAGCACTAACCAGGAGGGAAAAGAGAAACTTTAGGTTTTTTTTTTTTTAAATCACTTCTTAAAGTTTCTTGGTGCAGTGAACAGTGGTTTCATAGAAACTCACAACTCAGGGACCATCTAAGGACAGGAAGGTTGTCAGAGCAGAGGTTGGGGAGTACCAGAGATAGAACCTCTGTACTCATGAACTCACAGCATCTGGGGTTGTCTACACAGAAGCAAGCCAGTCAGCATGATAACATAAAAGGAGGAGAGAGAAAGAGGGGGCGAGAGAAGAGAGAGAAAGAGAGGGCGAGAGAAGAGAGAGAAAGAGAGAGAGGAAGGAAGGAAGGAAGGAAGGAAGGAAGGAAGGAAGGAAGAAAGAAAGAAAGAAAGAAAGAAAGAAAGAAAGAAAGAAAGAAAGAAAGAAAGAAAGAAAGAAAGAAGGAGGGAAGGAGGGAAGGAGGAAAGAGAAAGAGGGAGAGAAAGAAAATAGGGTTCTTGAGCACCTGCTCAAGATAATGGCTTTTAGGGCAGGGAGAGTGAATTTTCCTTAAGGATGTAGGTCTTCGTAGGTGGACCAAATTCCAGAGGATGGTCCCCCACCAGGATTGCATGGGCAATACAAATCACAGTAAATGTCCATATGAAGAAGGTGGGGGACAATGTGAAGTTTGGGGTTTGGGAAGATGTGAATGGATCTGGAAGAAGTTAGGGGGATAATAGAAGGAAGTAAATATGACCCAAATTCACTATAGAATCCCCCAAGAACTAATACAAATATTCGTTAAAAAAAATCACTTCTTGAGACACTAACGTAACATAATGTTGTAGACGTGCTGAGCCCTGCTTGTCACAAAGACACCCAGCTCACACTGAGAGAACAAATTAGGCGTTCTGATGCTGTCAGCCAGGGGGTTGTCTTGAGAGGAGCTCTGATGACCTAGAGGAAAGCCAGCAGCACAGGCAGACAGAAGTAAACCCTAACTATAGCCTGTTCCCACCCGGGAGCTTCCAGAGCGTTTACAACCACAGCAGGGTTGAGATATGGGATTTTGGGATTTGGGTTGGGATCACAGAGGATGCAGAGGGCCTTGAACATGTAGCAGGTCAGACACCCTGAGTAGATGATCTCAACAATGTAGACAGAGAGAGGGACTGGGGCCATTGCATCGCTGATGTCGGATGAGATCCTGACACAGCCTTAAGAGTTGGATGGTGTGACTCAGTAACAGTGACTAGCAGGTACAAGGTCCTGCAAAATGAAGAGATAACAAAATCAAAAACAAAACAAGACTTCTCCTCCCCCCACCCTCACATTTCCTATTCACTGCCATGATTTTGATTCTGATTGGGGTTGCCCTTCTCTTTCAAGAACATCGACCAAAACCCTGGCACTTCACGCTGTGAAGACACAAATCATCCTTAGGGAGCAGGGTGGGAGGAAGATGGCCTTCCCACACAGCCCTGTCTCGCTGTACAGATGCGAGTCTGAGTACTGACTGTACACGAAGTCACTTGGCAGACTCCAGCTGCTATGCCAGACAATGTGTGTGAGCCTCCAGTGCAGGGATGTGGCCAGCAGGAAACTCTCAAGAGGTAAAGAAATACAACAAAGACCAGGAGCTATCTAATCTACTCCTGGCCCCAAAAAAGGTAAGGAGGGAGGGGATGTGGGACACATTTATCTTCTTCCTCCTCCTTTGACATCTCCATTTCTGCCACATTAGAGCCTACCTAAACTTCACTGTAGACTCTGACGAATTAGGATAGGACAATCCAGATAGCCTTGTTCTGAGAGAGAAGTGGGGAGATGGAGCAGGAAAATAACCTCACACTGAGCAGGATGGTGCTGATGTTAGCTGATTGGCTAACATCCTGTCAGTTCTAGCAAACCTGAGAAAATCAGAGCCAAGGCTGATTTGGGCTCATGACTTTGGATGCTCCGGCAAACAATCAATGGGCCTCACTGTTTAGGGGACTGTGGTAAGTTGGCACACCAGAGTCGGGGGCACAGAGTATGACAAACTGCTTGTTTCATGATAAAATGAGAGAAAAAGGAAGAGAAAGGGGTTGAGGTCCCACTACTCTCTTTTAGGACATGCCCTTTGTGATCTAAAGACCTCTTCCAGTAGACCCCAGCACCCCACTGTTCAACTAGCTGTCAATAGCACCAAGCTGGAAAACAACACCATGAAGCCCTATGGTGCCATCCCAGGCCTCAATAGAGCTCCACTCAACATTGCTCAGCTGTCTTTTGAAGGTAAGGAGAGGACTTAAGTCCAAAATCACCTCTAGATTGAGCTACATAGTCTAAGAGCCAAAAGGACATCTTACATCAACAGGGGCAGAAATACATCAAGGATAGGCGATGTACTTCAAAACAAAACAAAGCATTTCGATATCTACAGGAACCAAAATTCCATTCCAATAAGAAGCCTCCCCTTGGACCTAAGCATTTTTCCGAATATTTCTTTTGAAGCTACAACTTGTAGCCCCTCCTTCTGGACTACAACAGTAGTTCTCAACCTGTGGGTCACGGCCCTTTGAGGGTCAAACAACCCTTTCACAGGATTGCTTAAGACCATCAGAAAACACAGATATTTACATTACAATACATAGCCGTGGCAAACTTACAATTATGAGGTAGCAACAAAAATAATCATATGGTTTGGTGTCACTACAACATGAGGACCCGTATTAAAGGGCGGTGGCATTAGGAAGGTTGAGAACCACTGAGCCAGACTCCAACATGCTAAACCTTGAGATCTGACTACAGATACTGAACTTTGGTCTTCCTCACAAAGGGAACCCAGCAACCCACATGGGGTTTCATACACAACTGGCAGTCAGCAAGTGCTTACATAAAGTATTTGGTCAAACCACAAGAAACAAGTCACTTTAACACTGGGGAAACTAAAAATAAAATGGTTTTGAGGACTTCCTACACAGTTTTGATGCTCAGTAAATACTAACTGATCATTTTTGGAATGCCTTGGTGCTATCAATAAATCATTGAATCAATGGTTTGCTTTCTTGAGATTTTTTTTCTATGAGCCTGGAGTGGGGCATTTACAGTGAGGAGAAATCTGCTAAATGCTCCAGACATTCTCAGCAACTTCCCTGAGATGCTCCGGACTTCTGTGTTGAATCTTATTTATGAAAAACTTAACTTCCTGAGCAGGGACCCCAGCCGTAACACCAAAGGGAAGTGCCTTATCTTTGTATTGTCTTAACAGAGCTTACATATTCATGGTTTGAATCTGTTTCCCTTTGGACCTAATGGAGAGCACAAGATGTAGATTGAAAGATGTTTGAAGACTGAAGCGTTCAGGACTATGTAGTTCATAAGCTCACTAGGGAACCCTGTTTGGCTCAACGTCCCAACACTGTGCCTTGGCCAGAGCTTAGTGAGGAAGCAAGAGGCCGACACTGGGTTTTGTCAAAGGACTTACTTGAACGTAGTTGTCAACAACTCCCCAAGCAAAGTCACAGGGAAATGTCCCTTCAAGGGGCTGGTTTTCAGGTAAAGGAGGAAAGCCATTGTCCTCTATCAGCTTTTGGTAGAACAAGGCCGAAGACTTTGGCAACAGCTCCTTGTCCTGACTCAGAAAGTCAACGTAGAAGAGTCCTCGCCGGATGCTGTAGCCCCTATGCCACTCGAAACCGTCCATGAGCGACCACGCGGTGTACCCAATGACGTCGACCCCATCCAGTCTGATTGCTGCAGAGGGAAGAGAGGACAAGAGTGGTGTCATCCCCTCACTGGGCTTTGTGTGACTCAAGCAGAGAGGGGTTTTTCCACTTAAAGAAGCAAGGCAAGAGTCTAGAGAGATGGCTCAATGGTTAAAAGCACTTGCCGGTCTTCTAGAGGATCCAGGTTTGGCTCCCAGCACCCACATGGTGGCTCACAACTGTAATTCCAGTGCAAGGGATCCAATGCCCTCTTCTGGCCTCTGTGGGCATTGCATGCTCGTGATGAACATACACATGCAGTCAAAAATTCTCATACATAAAATAAAAATAAATAAAATCTCAAAAAATATTAAAAGACAGAAGTCAGGTGGAATGCTTCTTATTTGGTAAACACTTTTTTTCTAGTTCACAAAAGGCTCTCATCAAATCTAGATGACTCCCCCAGACAATGTCTTCATAGATAGTTTTACCTTCACAGTGGAGTTTCTTATTCCCAGAGGTGCTAGGGTGGCTTGTTGTTCCTAACCTGGCCACTAAACACTGTGACTCGTGTCTTGTTTTTTCTTGTGCTGTCGATGGGACCAAAGGCCTTGGGGTGCCAGTACACTACATCTGACCCACTTTCATAGCCTTTAAAGCTCAGTTTATCCAGGTCATATGAATACTCCTCTTGCTTTAAAAAAACATTTTGTTGTTGAAAGAGGGAGCTAGTGGTAGTTATAAATAATCAACATACATTGTATAAATGAATGGAAATTTCAATGAATAAAAAAATTAAAGAAAAACATGCTATTCAGCTAAAACAAATGGGCTAGAAATATATAGAGAGCTACATAGTCTGAGACTTTTAAATCTGTGTTGTATAATCTAACAATGTAGATGAGCGACTGCGAGTCCAATTGTTTTAAATATTAATCTTGTTTTATTGTCTTATCAGCAAATTATCAAAGTTCCTTTTAAGGTACTTGGAAAATTAAGCTTCTGAAGGGCCCAAATGAGAGCAGTGTTACATAAATACATTCTCCCTACTGCTCAAATTATTTACATATTGACAAAAATTATATATGCACATTTTACAGATAGTCTTAAAAGGTATATGTGTTATGGTATGTGTGTGTGTGTGTGTGTGTGTGTGTGTGATTTGTATGATATGTGTGGTGTATGTTACATGTGATATGTGTGTGGTGTGTGATGTGTGTGTATGGTATGTGTGTGACATGTGCATATATGATATGCATATGTGTATGATGTGTGTGTATGATACAGTGTGTGTGGTGTATGATGTGTGTGTGGTATGTGGTATGTGTTGTATGTATGGGGTGTATTGTGGAGGGTGTATGTGGTGTGTGTTGGGGGGAGTGTGCATGTGTGAATTTTGGCAAAACAATGGGATTTTTCTTGAAAGCCTACCTTTTAAGGTTTCCATTATGAACTTCTTGAGATAATACATATATTTGGCATCATCCCTTTTGGTGGTTCCCGAGACAAACCAGCCATTTTCCACAATAAATATTGGAGGGTGGTTATATTCCAGATCTATCCAAGACAGAAGCTGCCTCAGGTTGGGAGACTCCAATTGGCGGAACTTCATGTTAGGGTCCAATAGCTGAAAGCTCAAGGTTGGTCCGAAGGAGAGAGCAAAAAAGTCAGCAGTTCCTCTGATGAGCCTCTTCTCAGATTCAGTAAAATCAGGCAGAAGAGACGAGAGGTTGTTCTTCATACTCTCTGGGTAGTCGCCATCAATAAATATGGGTTTGGCAAACCAGCCTAGCACAAAGTCAAGAGACTTCTGGCATTCTCTGATATTATAGTCAGTCATTCTTCGAGGATTGATCCAATGGGAGCTTAAGGCGATAGACACCCGGCCTCCCTGTGTGGGGCGGAAAGAGGTGTTGTAGAGATGCCAGACTTTGGCATGAGCCTACAGAGAAAACAAAAAACAAAAAACAAAAAACAAACATGAATTTCTCCCAGAGTATGAGGAAGCATGCAATATTTACTGGATTCCCCACTCCACTGATGCCTGATTACCATCTGACCTAACACAGTGACTAGTCCACAATACAGCAATCAGCTAAAGCCAATAAGTTATTTCAAGGAAGGCCACCCTGCAGAGAGCTGCCACCATGATCTGAGAAGATTTCCAGTGTGTTTTAGCAGCCAGTGGAAAAAATGTAAAATCATTGTATTGAGTGGATAGTTACGATTCACATTGGAAAAATTAATAAACTAAGAATTTGTTATAATACTTACTGTTAAGTTATCTTTGGATTATGTACTTTTTAATTTGTGGGCTTGAGAAAAAAAAAAAAGAAAGAAAGAAAGAAAGAACCAATCTCCCATCTGTGGCTGTACGAGGAATTTCCAAATAGGATTATGTGTTTTGTCCTAAGAGACTAGGAGTTTCCAAATAGAATCCAGTTGTTGGAGTCAAACTGATTATTTCTCATGTGTCTGTCATCCCCAAAATTCTAACACATGCTTTTACAACTTTTGTCTTCCCTGTGAATCAGCCCAAGACATTGAAAGATGAACCTTAGTATCTTGGCCCACCATCCTGGGCGCTGAGACATTGCTGGCTTCTTAAAAGTGCAAGGGACAAGCCAGGAACAAGACATAACTAAATACAGCTGTGAGGACATGGGTTGCTAATACTGGGCCAGGAGTCCCTTGTAAAGCCGCTCTACATAGCCAACTCTGTGCTTCCAGAAACCCCAGCTGACCCCTGCCTGTTCATCTATTTCTCTTTCACTTAACAAACATTGAAGAGAATCTGGGTTTTATTTCCTCATTACCTTTGAACTCCTTGATTAATTCTTCATATTGTCCTACAAATACAAGGGCTATCTGTTAGTTTTTTATTCCCCAAACACACATTTGGAAAACTCTGCTCCCATTTGCTGCTTGATTCCATGTAGTTTCCAGAATGACTGATCCAATTTTCCTCTCACTGTGTGAGCCAGAGGATCTTCCGCTCACTATGCCAAATATCCTTTTTATTTTCCTCAAATATTCTTCTGGTTTGTCTCAGCTCAGGCATCCAAGAATGGTCTCCTCACCCATCCTCCAAGTTCAGCAAACCGTTCAATGAAGTAAATTTGTTTGTCTCTCATGTTGACTTTTTAAAACAATATGCCTCATTTCGGCAAGTGCAGTAATATTTCATAATCTGTAGCAGCTGTCTACAAGCTGAGAAAAAATAAAACTAAACCAGGTCTGCCTGGGCTGTAGAGTGAGGCCTGTCTCCAAACCTTTACAGAGGGAAAGAGGGAGGGGAGAGAGGGAAGAAAGCAACATTGAAGATATAGCTCAGTAGTCAAACGCTCACTAGCTCATGAAAGGACCTAGGTTTAATCTGGGAAACAAACAAACAAAAGGCATTAAAGAAAAAAAAAAAAAAAACTACCCTTTTGTGCAAACAATACAGACTGATCTAAAAGTTATCATCTACAGCAAGGACACAAAGGACCCTCACATAGCTGAGGGGACTTGCTACATCCACTCTAGTAGTGACACACGTGACAGGACTAGAAACCTGGATGAAGTCCTGAGGCGAAAAGTTCACGTAAACTTAGTCTCCTGGAACTGTGGCATCCCATAGCACGTATGCTCCAAACTTGTCCTTGAGAATGGATCTGTGTGCTTCCTTTCAGTATTGTTTTGTTATAGCTGCCTCCAAGCAATGACTTGCCAAATACCTAAGCAAAATCGAACTTTGCTTCCTGGCCTTCATCAATGCCCTAGGTAGTCCTTGAGCTGACCCTGGGCTTGGAATTCAGCAAGAATGTTGCCTATTCAGTGACATTCAGAATTGCCTCTCGTATTGTAAGAGAAATAGTGAAAGAAATTAGGATTTACTATCTACTACATAGAGTTAGAAATCTCAGGGCAAGCTTAGCAACATAAGTTTAGAATTCTTATTATAGTTATGTATGCGAGACTACATTACTTATTAGAAAAGTCCCCCCACACTATCACTTAGAATAAAAGTCAAGTCGCTCCCATATACAGGAATTTACAATGGTTTAGGAAGTAGATCAGGCTGTGGTTTTAGAGTATTGCATTATTCATGAGAAGGTTAGCTAGAGCGGAACTCCCTAATTAGAGCCATGACTTGGGTGTGAAAGCCCTTGCCCTGGGAGTGTAAAGACCTCACACCTGACTTCTAAGAATATAGCTGACTTTAGATAGAGTTGACTTTGTCTCAGTTGTTTTATTGCTCAGTTCCTGCCAGTCTTTGTGTTTGCATTCCTCTGTTTTGTGTAAGAGTCATTAAGCATCCGATAACCTCATTGTACCTTGCCAATGTGTCACCTAACTTTCCTATTTTCTTCTGTATAAAAAGTTTGATGCTCGAGCCAGGCGTGGTGGTGCATGCCTTTAATCCCAGCACTCAGGAGGCAGAGGCAGGCAGCTTTCTGAGTTCGAGGCCAGCCCGGTCTATAAAGTGAGTTCCAGGACAGCCAGGGCTATACAGAGAAACACTGTCTCAAAAAACAAACAAACAAAAACAAAAGTTTGATGCTCGATTTGACATTAAATTTAGATACAGCACACTCTCTTGTGTCGTGTCTGTTTGTCACCCCCTTTTCATCGCCAATTCCATTGCCCACTGAGGGGGGGGGGCCCGACTGAGGCGGGTCCGCAGCAGGGACTCCATTTGTAAGCCTCTACATTAGTATCTAATGACAAGAAGCAGGACGGTGGTGCCTGTGGAGAGGGAGGGCCGGTGAGGAGTTACAGGAAGATTTATATGGCAGTGGGCCGGTCCTCTACCTCTCTAGCGGGACTCATCACACAGATGGGCATTGTCCTAGTTTGCTTCTCTGTTATAGTGGCCAAACACCAACCAAAAGCAACCCCAGGAAGGAAAGGGTTTATCTGGCTCTTACGTTGCAGTCCATTACTGAGGGAAGACAAAGCAGTGGTCGGAGCCTAGCAGCAAGCGCTGAAGCAGAGACCACGGATAAACTTTCTGGCTTACTCGGCTGTCTTCTTGATAGAGCCCAGGCCTCCCTGCCCAGAGATAATGTTGCCCATACATCAATGAAGCAGTGCCACACAGACAAGGCCACAAGTCACTCTGCTGAGGGCAATAATTCCCCAGCTGGGGTTCCGTCTTCCCAGGAGTATTAAGTTGACAAACAAGATCAGGCATCACATGTGGACTTGCCAAAACTCATAGGATTGTGCAATAAAATATAAAGACTTATTGAGAAACAGATTGTGAGTATATTACTAGTCATAAAGATACTTGTATTAAAGATACTTGTTGTTGTATATTGTCTAGGATTGACATGATAAGAAACACCGATTTTCTCTATGTCTTAGGGTTTTATTGTTATGAGGAGATACCATGGCCAAGGCAACTTTTATAAAGGACAACATTTAACTGGGGCTGACTTAGAGGTTCAGTCCATTATCATCATAGTGTGAAGCACAGTAGTGTCCAGACAGACATGGTGCTGGAGAAGGAGCTGAGAGTTCTACATCTTGATCCAAAGGCAGCCAGAAGGCTGTCTTTTCTACACTGGATGGATCTTAAGCCCACCCTGATGGTGACACATTTCCTCCAACAAGGCCTAAAACCTAACAAGGACACCCTTCCTAATAATGTCACTCCTTGTGGATCAAGCATTCAAATACATAAGTCTATGTGGGCAGAACCTTTTCCGACCACTATACTCTGAAACACAAATTTAACTCTGCAAATCAGTTACTTTAAAAAAAATTATAGATGTAGGCTTAGATTATTCAAAACCTACTTTAATAAGGGTTTTCAAGAGTTTCAACACTCCCTCTTGCCCACCATCCAAAGGGAGGGGAGAAAAGATGGAAAATAGGACAAGGGGATGTGGACCTGTTTAGAACCAGTTTTTGTTGTTTTTTTGTTTGTTTGTTTGTTTTTTCTTTTTGGTTTTTCGAGACAGGGTTTCTCTGTATAGCCCTGGCTGTCCTGGAACTCAACTCTGTAGACCAGGCTGGCCTCGAATTCAGAAATCTGCCTGCCTCTGCCTCCCAAGTGCTGGGATTAAAGGCATGCGCCACCATGCCCAGCCAAGTTCTCTGGGGCCATCCCAATCTTCATTGTCAGGACACCAGCAGTCCAGTTCAGTAGTGTCACCAAACATGAATAAGCATCAGCAGCACAGTCCAACAGAAACAGCCAGGCCTCCACTGTCAGCCTGAGTCAGCTGGGAGTGATCAGAAACAGCCAGAAAGTCGGGAGTTCTTTGCCATGCCTCTCTCAATAAAGTGAAGATCCTTAAAGACTGGAGACTGATGGAGCTTTGCTCAGCTGGCTATGCAAGTATGCTATCACTCTCTGTTGGGTCCTACTTATACTCTCTCCAAACATCTGTGAGATCTGTGAGTCCTCTCACAGATCTGCTTCAGCAAAGCGTCACTTGAGTTTGCTGCAGCAAACTATCATGTGTCTGCGTCACATGACACAACCACTTCATATACCAGTCAGCATTCACCCATTCGAGCAACAAATATTACATTCTGCTATTTCGCTGAGAGACACAAAAGATAGTGTCTTCTTCTCGTGGAGCTTTTATCCCAGGGATAAAGGAATGGATGAAGAGAGAAAGGTTAGTGGGTGGCAGGATCCGGCAGGGCTGCAGTTAGATAGGAAGTACCCATCGTCGGCAGAGGCATTGCTTGAGGAGAGACCCGATCCATAAAGAACAGGGAGAGTCAGCAAGGGTCAGGGGATGACATCAGGTCATGCAGACAGAGTTGACCAACTGGATGAGGAAATGGACTGTTTTAACTCTGTACCCTTCCAAGCCTTGTCACCACAGAAAGACTTGGGTATCAACTTTCTCTCTGTTCTCTGTTCTACTTAAAACAGGGACAGCGATGATATTTTACATTCCCATCCTTATGAGGATTAAATGAGTCGATACTGGTTGAATATGCCTTGCCCCACACCCCAAACCCTAACTCCCAAATGCTCTAAAATTCAACGTTCATTGAGTCCCAACACAACCACAAGTGGGGAAGCCCCTGGGCTTTAGTGTCAGGGTTCCTAGCGAAAATCCAGACACCCTGTAAAAACCAGCCGATACTAGTGTCTACCTGAGGAAATACACTGCACACAATATATACAGGAATTTTGTGTTGACTCCCCATGGCATCTCCTTATGTATATAAAAATGTCACAAAGTCCAGGATCTGAAAGACTTCTTGCTCAGCCACTTGGGGTAGCAATCGTGACTGTCAGCTAGTAAGCACCTCGTGTTTATCCTTCGACTGTAATCATAATGTTGTTTGGTTTATGGTTTTTAAAAGATGACTAGATGTGAATGGTATGAATGGTATGAATCAACATCGATCCAAGAGACCAGTTAGGCACCTACTGCAATAATGATGGTACCAGGAGAAAGAAGATGGCAGTTTGGACCATTGGACCAGGTGGAATATGAGGATGGACAAGGAGATGCTGGCAAGTAGCCAGGCACAAGTTATCATGGATGCGATTGGTGTGGCTTGGCTTGCCCATGTGAGTTATGCTTCACAAGGGATGAAAGAGGGGAAAGGAATCACAGACAATCACAAAGCCCCAAATCAAGGAGATCGAATTCTCTTAAGTCATAGAGCCACTGTCTCAAGGAGGATACCTGGTTGGAAGCTGGGGGCTTGAAGCTAAAACACATCAAAACAGTCACAGACAATGCTAGCACTCAGGCATGCACATCCCAGGGGCCAGACTCAAGAGCTCACTTTGTCGTGACTATTCCTTCGATTAAAGAAATAATAAATTAAAATGGAGTAATTCTTAGAAGATTAACTTAATCCCGTGAAAGTTAAATTAAAATCTTAATTAAATTAACTGAGACCAACAGAGAAAGAATTGAAATGCAGCCCATAAATAGAAAATAATTCAGATACCTGTGTGTGTCGCTCCACACCCAAGAGCTGTGATGTAAGGTCTCAGAGGTGAACTTCTTAAAAAGACAAAGGACTGGAACATTTCAAGCCAAATAAAGCCTTTTTGTTTTTCTTTCTCTTTTGGCATCCTTCACCTCAACTTTAAGAACAATGCATGCTTGAGGACTTTCTCAAGGTCACCTCTGTGCTGAGTTGTCACATGAGCCAGCGGACTGGCCTAATGCCATGTTTACAGACCAAATTACCCTCTTATTTGTATCAGCACAATTCGGCAGATTATAAACTGCAGTTCCTTAGCAGCATTTCAATAAGTCTCTCACAAAACACTCCTCTAATGATTTCCCAAAATAATAACCTTCTGTATTTTCCATCCACAAAACAGCCAGCCATCTCCACACAAGTTCCTTAAGAGATGAACAGAGTCTAACCTGATGCTCAGGTAGACACACAGAATAGAATGGTGGTGCCTGGGATGACTTGCCTTTGTTACTGAGGACTGGTGTGTGTGTGTGTGTGTGTGTGTGTGTGTGTGTCTGTCTGTCTGTCTGTCTGTGTGTATGTCTGTGTATCTGTGTGTACCTGTGTCTGTTTACCTGTGTGTCTGTGTATCTATGTGTGTGTGTCTGTGTATCTGTATGTGTGTCTGTGTATCTTATGTGTGTCTGTGTATCTGTATGCCTCTGTGTGTCTCTGTGTGCCTTTGTGTATGTGTGTGTCTGTCTGTGTGTGTATGTGTGTCTATGTGTCTGTGTCTGTGCATCTATGTGTGTCTGTGTATCTGTGTGTCTGTGTGTGTGTGTCTGTGTGTTTCTGTGTCTCTGTCTGTCTATGTGTGTTTCTGTCTGTGTGTGTCTGTGCATCTGTGTGTGTCTGTGCATCTGTGTGTGTCTGTGCATCTGTGTGTGTCTGTGTGTCTGTGTATCTGTGTGCCTGTGTGTCTATGTGTCTGTGTGTCTGTCTTTTAATCTGTCTCCTTCTGGTATCATTCCTTAGGAGCTTTCTATCTTGTTTTTAAGGCAGTGTCTGTTATTGGCCTGGAACCTATCAATTATGTTAGGGTGGCTGGGCCATCGAGCCCCAGGGACCAGCCTGTGTGTGTCTGCCTCTTTGGTGCTGAGATTACAAAAGCATCATAATGTGGCCTTTTGGGTTCTACAGACCAAACTCTAGCAAGCCCCTTACTGACTACATCACCCAGTCCTCTACTCAGGACTTGGTTTAGTCATTTCTTTTTGTTGCTATGATAAAGACACCAGGACTGGAAGCAATCTGGGGAGGAAAGAATTTATTTGGCTTACATAGCCCTTTCATGGTTCATCACTGGGGGAAGCCAAGACAGTATTGCACTTACCCACAGATAAACATGTAGACTGTTAGTTAACTCTTGGGACCATACGCATACTGAAAACAGTTATATATACACGGCAGCTTACTTGATGGGCCTTGTGTTGCTGTGATAAAGACCACGGCCAAAAGCAACTTGTGGAGAAAAGGGTTCATTTTAGCTTATACCTCAGGTCACACACACACCTTCCATCATTGAGGGAAGTCTGGGCAAGAACTCAAGCAGGAGCTGAAGTAGAGACCATGGAGGAAAGCTGCTTACTGGTTTGCTCCCCCTGCCTTGTTCTGTCTACCTCCTTGATACAACCCAGAACCACTTGCCCAGGGGGACACTGCCAGACCATGGGCTAGACCCTCTCACATTAAACCTTAACCAAGAGGATACTCCACAGAATTACCTACCATCCTGTCTTATGGGGGTATGTTATCAACTGGACCTCCTTCTCCTCAGATGATTCTAACATGTCAAGGTGATAAAAACAGCAACAACAACAACAACAACAACAAAACAAACAAACAAACAACCAGAATAGCATTTCAAATCATCTGCTGCAGAATAGATTAAAATGTCAACAGCTAGAAGCTGGAATTTTTTTTTTTTTAAATCTCCAAAATGTAGACACTACTACAGTCCTGACTCAGGTGACAGCTGTTGGAAGGACTTTTGAGAGGCATCTCAAAGCAGGGGATGGAAAGAAGGTTGCTTCTATACCTACCGACAAGTACACTCTGGAGGCAGGCTAGGATCCAGCAAGCATCTCACCTGGCTTCACCTGCCTGATGCAGGATGCTACTGTCTGAGACAAGCGTGGCTCTACTCACTTGTCTCCTTCTGCTGCGCACGTACCCTGGTATTTTCACAGTAATTACGAAGGAACAGTGTGTATGTGTGTAGGTGTGCCTGGGTGTACGTGAGTGCATGCACTATGTAAGCGTCTTTGTGCTTTTGTGATGCTGACCACAGGCAAGTACCATCCTGAAGCATCAGACCCTCGAAGCTCTTGCTCTATTCTCAAGAAGCCCATCTTCGCCTCCAGCTGATCCCAGTCCAGGGTCATCTAATTTGCATACATTTACATATTTACTGATAGGTCTCCGATTCAGTTAAAGGCATGTTCAGCAATTCACCAGGATGAAAGCCAGGATGGGTTTTTAAATCAAGTTGTCGCTTTGGGTTTTTGTCACTTGGAACCATCTTGCCTTGGCTTTGCTAAGTGGGCTACATAACAGGTCTTTTTCACTTGCTTTAAAATTCTTCAAAGGAAGCCAGGTATAGTGGAGCACCTCTTGAATCCTAGCACTTGGGAGGGAGAGGAAGGCAGACCTCTGTGAATTCGAGGCCAGCCTGGTCTACAGAGGGAGGTCCAGGATGAGCAGAGCTATATATAGTGAAACTCTATCTCAAAAATACCAATAATAAAATAATAATTTAAAATTTCTTCAAAGGAGGGAAAAGTAACTTCATAGCTCACATTGTACAGAGCTTAACAACGTTTGTCAAATCATTCTACTTAATAATAGATCACACTGCTACGAACATCCTTCTAGGTCCTAAAGAGATGGCTCTGTGGTTAAGAGCAGTGGCTGCTCTTATAGAAGACTTAGCTTCTGTTTCCAGCACCCACGTGCCGCTCCCGATGGTCTGTAACTCCAGTTCCAGGGGATCTGACAGTCTCTCTGGCCTCCTCAGGCACTGCAGGCATGTGAAGCACAGACAGACATGCAGGCAAGACCCACATACATTACCAAAAAAAAAGAATTACTTCCAAATGACTGATGTAAAATTGTTAATAAAATATGCCAGCTTATGACCAGAATTATCACTGGATGTGATGGTGACCCCACTGACATTATTGGGGACATGGAGGAGCGCCAGCATCTCAGGCTGTACCCCGATGTTTCTATGCCAGTCAACCATGAACCAGAGGGAACTGTACCAGAAAACCATGAGGGACCAGGGAGGGAGGCACACAGCCAGATGCAGGACTGCGACAGGACTGTGAGCACTGAGACAAAAGACATCAGAAGGTCATCGCAGGATCTTTGATGCCAACATCCATCATCACCATCGCCCTGTCACTCTGCAACACCCCCATTGAGCAGTTCCCCTTCATTGTCAGCAGCGCTGAGACAAGCATTTTTTTTTTCTCCTATAACTTTCTAAATGTTCTCCTTTCTCACCAGCTTCTCCAGCTGGGAATCAGCTGATCAGCCCCTTCTCCCTGAGCCTTCCTGGTGATCAGACCATAGGCTCAGTTGCTTTTTAAATAACTCCCTTCCGCTCACAGGAGAGAACACTTTAACTCAAAGGGGGGAAAATGGCATGTGGATGTGTTTCTACAGCAAGAGACAGGGTAAGATTACAGAAAAACACAGCGTGCTTTGTAGATTTGTGGTTAGTGAGAAGCAATCTGTCTGCCCTCTTTCCATTTACCTGTTTGTGGTGGAAAGTTATTTAGGAGACAGGTTGAGGAGTTGCTCCCGGGGTGGCCTTGGTGACTCTGACCACAGAAAGAGGTGGGACTGAGAACATGAGCATGCAGTTTATACAATGACAGCTGCTCTGCCTCTGGGACAGGCTGTGTTCTCTAAGCAAGAGGAGAGGCAGGCACCAACAAATACCAGGAATGTGGATTGCAGAGAGCATTAGTATACAGCAGATGCTGTAAGAAGGAGGATGATCACAAGGACCTGCTGTGCCAAAGGAATGCGAGGTTTCCTGGTGTCACTCACCAGAGACTTATTTTCCTTTCAAACTATGGTGTGGTCTAACCTTTTTATTTATGTCTCTGTAGGGGAGACTCCATGTGTACCCCAACAGCAGTGTTTCCATTGCTCCCCATTTTCTGTAAGGTAATGTCTGCCACCCTCGGCCCCTGTCACAGCCAATCCTTCTGCCCCATATCCAGTCCTAGGAAACCCGGTTCCTTTACAGCCAGCCTGTGTGATTAGAAATAATCTGTAAAGATTATTTGTATCATTAAAAGAAAAAAGTTCTTGATGTTCCTGGGCTTTGTCCAGGTTCATTTACAAACGTTCATTCCATGAATTTAGTAATAGCTCATACGCTCCTTGGCTTCAGTGTTGAACAGTCATTACATACAAAGAACTGGCTCATACCAGGAGGTGTTCACGAGAAACCTTGGATTGTATTTTTGGGAACTCTTCTCATCCCAGAGGGATTTGTTTTCGGTTTTAAATGTGGGTCCCATTGAGTCTTCCAGAAGCTAAGACGGCAAGCTCGTGAAACTTTCTGAAGAGTGTCACCAGCAGCACCTGTAAATTTCGAGTCACGTGGTTTCCCAGAAACCCCAGGAAGTCATCTCCTCCACTTCCTGTGAGGCTGAGCTGCTGGGAGGAACTATTTTAAATGAGAAGAACCAGACCTATCTGATGGAGAAAGCGGCACGTGTGCACAGAACTAGGTTTGTAAAGCTGTATCCTGACAGGAGAAGAGACATTCTAAACAGAAACACACTTGCTCCTTCCTTGGGCGACCGGACCTCCCCGAAATAAGTCCCCTCCTCAGAATCCAACCACAGGAGAAGGAAAGTAAAGCCGTGGTGCCAGCTAGAGCTAAAGGGGGACCGAACTTGCCTTCTGAGGAGGGATTTCACGGCTCTGACAGCTTAATTACTATATGCATATTTCTGAGATTTTTTTAAGTTTTGTTTTTTTTTTTCTTTCATCAAATTGTAATACCCTTACAGAAAAGAGGGAGAAAAGTAGGTATCTTCCTGTCTCTGTTTGGGCCAAATGTAAATAAATCCTCTTTCCATTATCAGCTTGCTCCTTATTTATTTATTTATTTATTTATTTATTTATTTTTGAAGATGCATTGGCTTTATAAAACTAATACCCCTCGGTAGTGAGGTCTCTTGTTCTATGGCTAAAGGGTAAGGCAGAAAGAACTGCTTTAGGAAGAGAGAAGAAAGTAAGACACCCACACAGCCACCGCCGCCAACACATCAGGGCCCATAGAGTAGCTAAAAGGCTGAGTCGGGGACAGGAGGCCAAATTGGTGCAGAACCTCATACATACGTGGTCACTAGAGCAGGGGACCACAGCATGGCAGCTACTCATCTCTATCCTTCCCCAGCACAAAAGGGACATCTCACACACAAAGGGTAAGAAAAAGAATGCAGCATTTGGGCTCAATGACCTTGTGTGCTCCATTTGGATGTGGTCCCTGGTTAGAAACCAAAGACAGCAAGTGTGTATATAGTATGTATGTATGTGCACCATGTACATGCACTGTCTAAGGGAGCATCAGATTCTCCCGGAACTGGAGTTACAGCAGTTGGTGAGCTGCCAGGGGGATGCTGAGGACAGCCAAGGCTCTTGAACCACTGAGCCATCTCTCCAGACGCAGTCTTCTTAATTTTAAAGGGAAGCAATTGGAGATCACACAATAAGAGACCCGTGAACAGGGTGTAATGTTAAAAAGAATTCATTGGTACCAAAGAAAAAAATGTAATTGGAGGCCAATGCAAATGAATAGAATACATCTGGCAAATTAACCTCAAATAATTTGATAGTATTGCATTGTCCCTCTAGAAACACAATAGTTATATCTCTATATGTTGTAACTTTATACCTCATAAACCTCTGTGTGACATGGCTGGGGACAAAAACAAGAAAAGGTGATTTATATACTATAGTACAGTCTCTGTTTAAAGAGTGGTGTCTTGAAAGCTTTCAATGGTTAAACAAAAATTTGATGGTTGATTCTTAATGACAAAGACTGATGGAAATTTGAATGAATCAACCCTAATGGGAGCTCGAAAAGGAGACTCACACTCTCCCATGGGATGTACACACAGCTATATTTTTCTCTCTGTAGTCAGACACGAAAACTCACTAGGTACGCTTCTGAAAACACGGAAATGTTCCAAAACTTGCCTCAAAATGAGCACTGTGGGCTAGAATGGCATAAATGTTATGACTGACCAATTTATTTTTTAAAGCGATGATAAAATACCTATTTCCTTTTTATTTTTATGACAGTAATATATGTTTATGCTTTAAAAGTCATAGATTGGGGCTCAAGAGATGCCACCGCAGTTAAGAGCACTGGCTGATCTTGCAGAGGACACAGGTTCAACTCCCAGCACCCACAGGGCAGCTCACAACTGCCTGTAACTCTAGTTTCAGGGGATCAAATGCCCTCTACTGGCCTCTGTGAGCACTGCATGCACATGGTAGGTATACAGACATACAGGCAAACATACATAGACATAAAATACAAATAAATCTTTTTAAACAGTCAAGTATAATTCTGAAAAACTAGATGAAAATTACAACTCTCTGTCTCATACACTCCACTTCTCCCTAGCTCCCCTCCCTAGAGGAAATAAAAATCATTGTGTAACCATGACTTTGTGGGTTTTTTTGTTTGTTTGTTTTTTAATTTACACCACTCTCACTCTTCTATCCACAGTATCCACTGGCTTCCTGTTATGGAAGCTAACAGTTTAGCCATCTTACACTGACAGATTAGCCTTGCAAGAGGTTTGGTTTCACTAGCATCCGGTGAAGGCTTGCTCCACCATTGTAAATATCATTCACAGATGGTCAGTGTGGTAATGAAGTCTGTCTTTCCTTAATTCTGTTTTCTTTGAAGTTAATATTCACACAGCTTTTCTCTTTGCTTGGTTTTCCTTGTGCCTGTGGTTCACTGATCTTACCATCTGCAGCCTCCGTCCGGCACAGACTCCCATTGGCTCACATCACACGGAGACACACTTCTGGAATCTTCCCCCCTCTGCACTGGCTTCTCTGTGCCTACAGCACAGCCACCTTCAGGTCTCTGCTTCATCCTCACATCCCCAGCTTAGACATGGGCTGTGCACACTGTGTCTTCTTCGTGACTTTACATGGAAGACACTCTCTAGAAGCTTCCTGAGAAGGGGCTCATAGAAGAATTTTTCTTAAGTTATTTTTATTATTTAAATGCATTCTATACATCAAACATAACACTGAGTATTTTGAGAATCAAATAGTACATAAAAATTGTTTAACTTTTATACTCATATTCTTATTCTAAAAATATCATTAATGAATATGTAATACTGAGGATAACTGAGCATCTTATATCTAATGTTGAATACTAAATTGTTTCAAAACATACAAAATATTCTTTGGGCCTGGCAGTGATGGCACATGCCTTTAATTCCAGCACTTGGGAGTTGGGAGGCAGAGGTACGCAGATTTCTTAGTTCGAGGCTAGCCTGGTCTACAGAGTGAGTTCCAGGACAACCAGGGCTACACAGAGAAACCCTGTCTCAAAAATATATATATTCTTTGGGAATTAAGCATAGTAAAAGAGCATAAAATATTAAAAATGAGTCATTAAGAAATATATTCAAAAGCCCTTATGTAATACCACCTGACATAGTGAGAGAGTATTTAAAACACATTATATATCCGTATACGTTGTCTAACAATCAGTTTACTTAAAAAGATTATCAGTGTTTCTAGGAGAGAAATCATTTTATCAGTAAGTATATTTTAAAATTTTCAAAATAGCAAGAACTCTTTGAAGTTAAACATTAAGAAAATGCTAATTTCAAGTACAGTGAGAAAAATATGAATAATATTTCCATGATGTTTGTAGAACATGGTTTTCATATTTTCAACTTAATATTCAACAAGCAGAATAATTGTTTTGAGATATATTTTGTTGTTATCTCTCCCTTTTCATTTCTGATTTTATTAATTTGGATACTGTCCCTGTGCCCTCTGGTTAGTCTGGCTAAAGGTTTTATCTATCTTGTTTATTTTCTTAAAGAACCAGCTCCTGGTGTTGTTGATTCGTTGAAAAGTTCTTCTTGTTTCCACTTGATTGATTTTGCCCCTGAGTTTGATTATTTCCTGCCGTCTACTCCTCTTGAGTGTGTTTGCTTCTTTTTGTTCTAGAGCTTTCAGGTGTGCTGTCAAGCTGCTAGTGTGTGCTCTCTCTAGTTTCTTTTTGGAGGCACTTAGAGCTATGAGTTTTCCTCTTACCACTAATTTCATTGTGTCCCATAAGTTTTGATATGATGTGTCCTCATTTTCATTAAACTCTAAAAGGCCTTTAATTTCTTTCTTTATTTCTCCCTTGACCAAGTTATCATTGAGCAGAGCATTGTTCAGCTTCTGTGTGTACGTGTGCTTTCTGTTGTTTTTGTTGGTATTTAAGACCAGCCTTAGTCTGTGGTGATCTGATAGGGTGCATGGGATTATTTCAATCTTCTTGTATCTGATGAGGCCTGTTTTGTGACCAATTATATGGTCAGTTTTGAAGAAGGTACTGTGAGGTGCTGAGAAGAAGGTATATTCTTTTGCTTTAGGATGAAATGTTCTATAAATACCTGTTAGATCCATTTGGTTCATAACTTCTGTTAGTTTCACTGCGTCTCGATTTAGTTTCTGTTTCCATGATCTGTCCATTGCTGAGAGTGGGGTGTTGAAGTCTCCCGCTATTATTGTGTGGGGTGCAATGTGTGCTTTGAGCTTTAGTAAAGTCTCTTTTATGAACGTGGGTGCCCTTGCATTTGGAGCATAGATGTTCAGAACTGAGAGTTCTTCTTGGTAGATTTTTCTTTTGATGAGTATGAAATATCCTTCCTTATGTTTTTTGATGACTTTCGGTTAAAAGTCGAGCTTATCTGCTATTAGAATGGCTACTCCAGCTTCTTTCTTGGGACCATTTGCTTGGAAAACTGATTTCCAGGCCCGAGGTAGTGTCTGCCTTTGTCACTGAGGTGCATTTCCTGTATGCAGAAAACTACTGGGTTCTATTTACATATCCAGTCTGTGAGTCTGTGTCTTTTTTTGGCGGGGGGGGGGGGGGAGGGGGAATTGAGTCCATTGATGTTAAGAGATAGTTTTCCTCCCTGTGTACGTGTTTTCCATCTATCATCCTTTGTGGGGCTGGATTTATGGGAAGACATTGTGTAAATATGATTTTGTCATGGAATATCTTGGTTTCTTCATCTATGGTAACTGAGAGTTTTGCTGGATATAGAAGCCTGGGCTGGCATTTGTGTTCTCTTAGTGTCTTTATGACATCTGCCCAGAATCTTCTGGCTTTCAGTTTCTGGTGAGAAGTCAGGTGTAATCCTGATAGGTCTGCCTTTATATGTTACTTGACTTTTTTCCCTTACTGCTTTTTAATATTCTTTCTTTATTTAGTGCATTTGGTGTTTTGATTATTATGTGATGGAAGGAATTTCTTTCCTGGTCCAATCTATTTGGAGTTCTGTAGGCTTCTTGTATGTCCATGGGCATCTCTTTCTTTAGGTTAGGGAAGTTTTCTTCTATAATTTTGTTGAAGATATTTACTGGCCCTTTAAGTTGGGAATCTTTGCTCTCTTCTATACCTATTATCCTTAGGTTTGGTTTTCTCATTGTGTCCTGGATTTCCTGGATGTTTTGGGTTAGGAGCTTTTTGCTTTTTGCATTTTCTTTCACTGCTGTGTCAATGTTTTCTATGGAATCTTCTGCAACTGAGAGTCTCTCTTCTATCTGCTGGTGATGCTTGCTTCTATGACTCCTGGCTTCTTTCCTAGGTTTTCTAACTCCAGGGTTTTCTCCTTTTGTGATTTCTTTATTGTTTCTATTTCTATTTTTAGATCTTGGATGGTTTTGTTCATTTCCTTCACCTCTTTGATTGTGTTTTCCTATAGTTCTTTAAGAAATTTTTGTGATTCCTCTTTAAGGGCTTCTAGCTGTTTACCTGTGTTCTCCTGTATTTCTTTAAGGGAGTTATTTATATCCTTCTTAAATCCTCTATCACCATCATGAGAAATGATTTTAGATCCAAATCTTGCCTTTCTGGTGTGATTGTATATCCAGGGCTTGTTATGTTGGGAGAATTGGGTTCTGGTGATACCAAGTAACCTTGGTTTCCATTGCTTATGTTCTTATGCTTGCTTCCTGTCATCTGATTATCTCTAGTGCTCCCTGCCCTTGCTATATCTGACTGAGGCCTGTCCTTCCTGTGATCCTGGTTATGTCAGAACTTCTCAGAGTTCAGCTGTCTCTATGATCATGTGATTCTGGGATCCTGGGATCCTGAGATCCTGGGTGTGTCAGAGTTCCTGGGAGTCAAGTTCCCTCTGGGACCCTGAGATTCTGGTGTGACTGGGCTCCTGGGATCCTGGGATGCTGTGGTCCTGGGCATGTTAGAGTGCCTGGGAGTGGAGCTTCCTCTGGGTGTTGTAGGATTGGCTGCAGAGTTTGGACACAAGGTGTGCTCAGGGCATTGGCCCAGATTGGAAGGAACCTGTGCCTCTAGTCGGGCAGAGTTCCTGGGTGCCTGAGTCTCACTGGTTTCAGTTACTTCCAGTGTTGGATTAGATGTTGTGTCCTCCTCACCTCTGATCCTATGATCCTGGGAGTGTTGGAGCACCTAAGAGTGGATCTTCCTTTGGGTGTTGTGGAAGATTTTTTTTTTTTTAAGTTGGTTATCTGGGAATTTCCATATTTTACCCTCGTGAGTGATTGATAGTATAGGTAAATATTAAGTTTTAGGTTGGAAATAATTTTTATTGTGATGGCACTGCCCAGTGGTCTTTGTGGTGCCATGAAAATATGTCACCTGACCCTCCTACTGTAAGGAGCACACTTGAGTGGTGACATCAGCTGCTACCTCTTTGAGTCCCCACTATTTCTGAGCTGTGACCATATGTTTCTCAAAGAACTCACTAAAAATAAAATTAGTAAACCAGGACAACAGAAGCTATACAACACCTCACAAGTACAGAAGTAAGCTTTAAAGAGAGAAAAAACTCCAGGGGAAAAGTTCCTGTGGGTACCAAGTCACAAGCCTTTGCTCCTATCACAATTACACCGTCCCATTAGCCAAAGCGAGTCGCACATCTGAGACCATGGTCACATGAGAAGAAACTCACAAGCCCTTGGACACGGGAAGGCATGTGCCAGTGTGGGCTGCAGGGACAGCCCCAAGACACACCACACTCTCTCTGCCCAACCCTCCCGATGCAGAAAAACAAACTATGTCAACAACTTGTTGAAATTCAATTAGAAAGTGTTCTAGCTTGCTTCTCTTGCTGTGATAAAATACAGCAAAAAGCAACTTGGGGAAAGAGAGGGTTTATTCAGCTTACATGTTACAGTTTATTATGAAAAGAAATCAAGTCAGAAACCTCAGTGCAGGAACTGAAGCAGAGACCAAAGAGGACTATAGCTTAATGGCTTATACACCACCCCACCCCACCCCTTATTGAGATTCGGTCTGTTATCATGTATTGTAATGCTAAGTGCAGGCCCCCAAAACCTGGTTGCCCAGAGACTAGAGAGTCAGTAAGTAGACCCAAGCTAGGCTATGTGACTTTGCCTCCCCCATCCCCCAAACCCTTACCAAGTTATTTCTGATTGGTGATTAAAGATGCTGACAGCCAATACCTGGGCAGAAAAGACATGGGCAGGGTTTAGGGTTCCCAGGCTTGGGGTTGGAGGAGAAGGAGGAGGGGGAGAAAATGTGGAGAGAGGGAAAAGCCTCCATGGGTTAGGTGAGTCATAAAATAATGGCCATGTGGGTTGGCTAATTGGAGTTAATAGCATTCCAGACAAAACATGGCAAATTATATAATGGGGTTATTGGCTGGAAAATAGACATAATAGCATTGAGGATAGATATCTGCCCAGCTCTTGTACTGATTGAGGCTTATTGTAAATATAAAGGTTATGTGTATCATCTTTTATCTGGGAACAAAATGGTCAAAGGTGAGGTAGAAACCCTGGGTTGCAATTAAATATTTCTACAACAGCCCCTAGCTCACTCAGATACCTTTCTTTTTCAGCCCCAGGCCCAGCTGCATAGGGATGGCACCACCCACAGTGGGCTGGGCCCTCCCACATCAATTAGCAATTAAAAAAAAATGTCCACAGACAAACCCACAGGCCAATCTGATGGAGACAACTCTTCAACTCAGAATCTCTCTTTCCAGGTATAGAGGCTTGTTTCAAGTTGACCCAAATCACCCAGCACAGATGGGGAATACAACCTTTGGAGGGACAGATGGGAAGGCCTACTCTGCTCTAGATCTGCATGTCAGGTGGAGTTCCTGGAAAAAGAAAAAACACCCTGGTCAGAGCACTGTGAAGGGTCAGTGCTATTCACACACATCTCTACAGCAGAGATGCAAAAATGTGTGTTGGAGCCAGCTCTTTTCTTCCCATAGTAGACCAGGTACGCCATTCTAATCATATATCAATATTTCAACAGCCAGTTAAGAATATTCCACCAAATTCTTGTAACACTATTCCTTATGCTGATCCCAAAATGTTTCTACATTTTGTTATCTCTAAGTCCCATTCCTAGGAAGCTCCCTCTTTGGTATCATTTAATAAGATTGGAAATTTAAAGATAAACTCCCACAGGAGAGAGCAGATGCCATCTGGCTTAACAGCCATGCACAGGGAGTTGAGAACCTGGAAACTGACTATAGACTAATCCAAGCCTGCCATGGGATGACAGCCACAACTACCAAGGCAGTCTTGTATGACAAGAACATAAAGCCACCTGCTTTGTGCAGTTGGACCACAGCCTTGCTCTGCACAGCAAATGTGGAGAGAAGCCCTGAAGATCCCCAGCCTCATTCCTCCGGTTTCTATGGCTTCCAAGTATTGAATCTTGAAGGTACTGTCACCTTTGGCTTGGCAGGCACAAGCCTTGGTGTCACAAACCTCAGCTGTGTGCTGCCTACTTGGTGTTTCTGGCAAGCCCAGCCCAGCACAGGACTTACCAGCTGTTTCCATGCCAAAAAAAAAAAAAAAAAAAGCATTATGGGAACCCAGCTGTGCTCTCCCCAAGACTGTGGCTTTTTGCACTCCTACTGAGTAGTTCCCACCCAGTAGACACTGCCTGGCCCAGAAAGTCCATAGCAGCCTGCACAGAAGGCCCAGCAACAGTTGATCTTCCTTAGTTTCCCAAAGCACTCTCTACCCTCCCATCCTTCAAAACTGGCTTCCCTCTCCTTCTTGCCTCTACTATAGTCACATATTTCTTCTAAGGCCTTTGAGTATTCTAGTGTGGCTTCCTAATGGTTGTTACATCTCCTCTATTAATCTGTAAGTGAGGGAGGACAGGAATCTTACCTTTGTCACTCTCTGTGGCAACCTACATAAAGCAAACTCTGTCACTTTAAACCTGCCACACTGCACCCAGCTCCTTCCAGAATGAAGGGCAAAGTGGAAGAAAAAGGAGCCCAATGTCTCCTCTGTCGGGTAAAACAGGTTTAGACACATGACCCTATTCAGCAAGACGTGCAAAGTCCCCCATTTACCTGCATCCTCAAGATCCCGTGTTAGATACAACAGAAGACCAGGGAATCTCCCAAGCATATCAAACAGTAAGAAAGCCATGCTGCAAGTGGTATTTGACTTGAGGAAGAGCGTACCCTGAAAACAGACTAAAAGGCTCCTCCCTTATACCCCTGTTTCCTAGTTTATAGAGAAATGCACACCATTGTGGAGAACTTGGGACAGTGAATAGGGAAAAGTTAAAGGAAGAGGGTCTGTGGTCAGGATCCAGAGAGAAGTGGAACCAAGGGTATGAGTAGAGTGTCCCCACAGACTCTTTAAGAGCCTAGCCCACTGAGAGCTTGAGGTGGTAGAGGCTGCACCCTACAGAAGGAGCACCCTACAGAAGGAGCTACAACCAACTACCCTACAGAAGGACCTATAGCCACCCTACAGAAGGAGCTACAACTCTACAGAAGGAGCTACAACCATCCCTACAGAAGGAGCTATAAATGCACAGTGGTGCAGGAATCTGAGTTCTCTCCTAGCCTGTGCTGACCCCATGCCCTGCCTTCTACATCCATCACCTCTGCTCTGGGGTAAAGGTGGAGCCAAATAATGCCAGACATCTTTTCTGACTACTTTCCTGTCTCTTCTCCTCCAACATATGTTCAAGGGTCAGATGATCAAGAGGCCCATTCAATGTTTACATTTGTGGTCTTTTTCCTGCTACACTGTGAACTCTGGAGAAAAGTCCCTAAGTGTCAGGGTCCCAGCAGAATTTTTAGCCCATGGGGGAAACTTGAAGCCTTTCCAAATGTTTAAAAAGCTGTTGCCTCTGTCCAATTTCTGCTGCTTCAACAATATCACGGTCTAGGTAATTTTTAAAGAAAAGTTAATCTCACAGTTCAAAAGGCTAAGAAGTCCAAGATCAAGAGGCTACCCATAGCCTTCCCATTGCATTATGGGAAAGAGGGCACCACATGGCAAGAGACTGTGTTCAGGAAAGACAACTAGCTGTGGCCAAGCAACAGAGCCAATCTTAGGACACTTCATCCATTCTACCAGTAACAGTATTAATGGTTCACAACCTAGCAGCACTCCTCCCCCAAGGCTTCACCTACCACAACAGCACTTAATTCTCAACCTGAACTTTAGAGGGAGACAAGCATTCACCCCACAGCTACAACCATCCTACAGAAGGAGCTACAACCACGCAAGCATGATTTATTCTTTGAGGTTTGGGGAGGTAAAGAGACAACCAGGTGTCAGTTCAAAACAAAAGATGAAACCCAGGGGCAACTTGAGAGGAGCAGAGATGAAGAAGTTAGAGGATGAGGGTTTATCCTAGGAGGAAATTTGATGTGGATTTCCCAGACCCTTCCTGTGATGGTTTGTATATGCTTGGCCCAGGGAGTGGCACTCTTTGGAGGTGTGGCCTTGTTGGAGTAAGTGTGTCATTGTGGAAGTGGGCTTTAATACCCTAGTCCTAGCTGACTGGAAGCCAGTATTCTGCTAGCAGCCTTCAGATGAAGATATAGAACTCTCAGCTCCTCCTGCACCATGCCTGCCTGGATGCTGCCATGTTCCCGCCTTGATTATGAACCTCTGAACCTGTAAGCCAGCCCCAATTACATGTTGTCATTTATAAGAGTTGCCTTGGTCACGGTCTCTGTTCACAGCAGTAAAGCCTTTCCCTCTACCATTCAATTTATCCAATACTGGTTGACATTGAAATACATTTTATAGAATCACTGCATTTATGATCTGTGTCCCTCACTGCTTTCAGCTCAGAAAGTGTGTTAGGCCACAGTCGAGCTGCCTCATGGATGACAGTCTCACATCAGTCTACTCAGACTCTCGCCACATATCTCACTAAACAGAAATGTTTCTGCAGCCCTTACATCACATTGTGCCAGTCATATCCTTAGTGCATCTTCTGAAGATTACACTATGACTAGCAAGACACTCCTGAAAGTGGATTGTTTCAAAGCTCTAAGGAAGGTTGTTCTATTAAAACAGTCTCCAAAAAGACTTCATTTGTCAAACTGTTTTAAGTCCCAAGTTAAGAAGTCAAGGGGAATGCCTCAACAGTTAAGAGAGCTTGCTGTTCTTACAGAGGACCCAGGTTCAATGCCTAGCACCCAAATGGTAGTTCACATGTGCCCATGACTCCAGTTCCAGAGCACAAGGCGTGCATGGGATCACATATATGCATGCAGGCAAAACACTTATATACATACAATAAAATAAATCTAGAAAAAAAATTAGAAATATTACATACAGATTGCTACTTCAAAGAATCACAAGTGTGAGAAGGATCCTGTCTGTCTGTATGTATGTCTGTTCTGACCCACAAATTGTGGCCACCGTGTTGTCTTTAAAAGTAAGTAAGAATATATCCCCAAGACACAGCAACAACTAATTTCATACCAACAGCACAGGAGCACATAAAACAAACCACTGTGTGTGGCCACTTCAGTATGTGTTGTAAGTATAACTCCTGGATCATCTGTGTACTGAAGCCATGGCTGGCTACAACATAGCTGTGCGTGCTCTCTGTGCTCAGGAAAGGGACGCTGATGCTACTTAAGTACTCAGCAGTTCACAGTTCTTCTTTTTCTTTACCTCAAAACCATTGACATTTTAAAGATCTGCTTTTGCTGCTTTTTAATTATGTCTGTGTGGACGTGGGAGGCTTATCGCTGGGGCCTAAGGAGACTGGAGGCATCAGATCCCTCTGGAGCTGGAGCTGGAGCTGTAAGTGGTCGTGAGTCACCCAGTGTAGGTGCAGGGAACCATACTGCGATTGATCCTCTGCAAGGGCAGTGCGTGCTCTCAGCCACAAAGCCCATCTCCCCAGCCCTGCCCTGCAATTGACATTTCAAGACAATTGCTATGATTTAAAAATTAGTCCCCTAATTCTTTTTCTTGGACTTGACTTTACCCTCCAGAGAACATTGTGTTCGATGCACAGAGAAGAAGCCAGTCAAGTGCCTGGAGAGGCAGCTTAACAATTTCTCATTAAATGCACAGCAAAATGCAGTCGTGCTCTATAAAATATATTAACCTCTAACCCAATTAATACATCCAAAGTCGTTTTAATAAGAAGGACACCCCTGACCTGTGGCTTGAAAGTACACACGGTGTATCATTTGAATGCATGCCCATTAATTGCTTGGGGGATCAAAATGCAATCAGGAGACAAAGTTGTCTCCAATATTCACCCCGATTAGCACATGCCTCACCACTCACCTTAGTCTGAAAGCATCGCCATGATGTGGTAGAGTGACTTCTAACAGCCTCTAACTGGAGCTGAGTATGATAGAGCCAGGCAGCAACCACCCTTAACAGTTTACCTTGAGTACACATGGACACAAGGAACAGCTTCCCTAAGAGTGAAGTTATAAAGGCAAAGCCAAGCCACTGAGGAGCTGGAAGGCAACCCCAGCACCCACCAAGAGCGAATTAGCTTTTTTTTCCATGTATGTGTGTGAGCCTACTGAGTTTCTGTGCATCATGGGCATGCAGAAGCCCACAGAGGACATGAGAGGGCTTCAGATCACCTGGAACTAGAGTTACATGCCATTGTGAGCTGTCCTGTGAGTGCTGCGAACTGAACCCTGATCCTTGCAAGAGCAGCAAGCACTCTTGCCCAAACAGCCATTTCTCCAGCCCTAGGATGACATTTAAGAAAGAGTACAGTTTTCTTGCTCAAGAAGTTTTCCAGCGAGTGGGGGGAAGGGGAGAGAGAGACAGAGACAGACAGAGAGACAGAGACAGACAGAGAGAGAGAGGTGGATTAAGTATAAGGACTGTAATAAGAGACCCAGAGTACCATGGAATTCCATGGATGGAAGGAATGATGTTCATGAGTGAGGCCACAGGAGTATCAAACAGGTGCTTAAAGAATAGGTGGGATTCTATCAAGCAGGAATTCGTGTTGTTCACCCAGGACGATGCTCCTTCAGAATACACCCATTGAGGCCACACAGCAAGGGATTAAACCAGGGCATTATGAGGCAAAGAACCAAGGATAGCCTGGGCACCATCATATCATAGATACAGCTCAGTGGTACACAGAGCTTGCCTAACAAGCTCAAGGCCCTGAGTCCAATGCCCAGTGAGACACAAGGAGAAAAGAAAGGAAAGGAGAGGAAAGAAGGGAGGGACAGAAGGAGGGAAGGAGGGAGGCAAGGAGGGAGGGAGGGAGGTAGGGAGGGAGGGAGGGAGGGAGGGAGGGAGGGAGGGAGGGAGGGAAAGGGAGAGACAGGGAGAGAAGGGGAGAAGGGAAGAGTTAGAACTTGACCAACTGGAAAAGCAAAGTACCATTCATTACCCAGAGGGAGAATGGGAGTTTGGTCTTGAGCACGTTACTCGTGACCTCCCTCTCTAGCTAAGTGGACAAGGCTATCAGAATTAGGTGCTCAGAGGAATCCCAGCTGGAGACTAAATTTGGCTGCTCGGGATTGCACAGGTGGAGATGGGGGTGAGGTCTTAAGATTCATATCTCGAGGGCTTCCCAGTGGGAGGCCCTAAGACAGAGCTCTAGTTATTCCACCCTTTCTGGGTACAGTGAAGAAGGCATACAGGAAACTAAAGAAATGTCCAGGGAAGAGTGGGCATGCTGCCTAGTTTTATGTCTACTTGACATAAGCTAGAGTCATATAAGAAGAAGAAGCCCCCATTGAAAAAATACCTCTTAAGATCAGGTTGTAGGCAAGCCTGTGGGGCATTTTCTTAATTAGTGGTTTATATAGGAGGGGTAGTGCTCTCCCAGGGCAGATGGTCCTGGGTGTTATCAGAAAGCAGGCTGAGCAAGGCTGAGCAAGCCATAAGGAGCAAAGCCCATAAGCAGCACCTCTCCATGGCCTCTGCCATGTTCCTATCTCTAGGTTCCTGCCCTGACTTCCCTGGATGATGGATTACAAGATGTAACATGAAATAAAGCCTTTCCTCCCCAAGTTGCTACTGGTTGTGGTGTTCCATCACAGTGACAGAAACCCTGAGGCAGTGGCAGTCTGACAACCGGGCCGAGGAATTGCGTTAAGAGAGTAGGAGCAATGGCTTAGAAATGGGGTGGGGTAGAGCAGTCAAGATGTGAGCTTTGATACCAAGGCCTGCAAGAAACCTGCTCTGAATGAAGAGAGGTGGAGCCGGGTGTGTCTTTGTCTTGATTTTGGACCTCTCGGGAATCTGTGTGCAGAGGAAAATCTCAGAGGCACCCTCAGGTTGGATCCCCCCAGCTACAGACCGTAGCCGTGGGATGGCGCGCTGTCAAAGCTTCATCTCAAGAGTCATGAAAACTGAAACATTGGTCAGCTAGTCAGTGGAAGAAGAAAATCCAGATAACAACCCAAAGGAGCAAACCCGCCAGCTTCATCCATGCTCTGCAAGGAAGGACAAAGTACCTTCCTTCATCCCAACCCCAACCCACTTCACACCACCGTCAAGGTTCAAGTTAGCACCAGGAAGCTGAGAAGCATTTACAGAGACCTCCACTGTGAACAGGACCTCCAAACTTGCAGGACGTTTGCCCACGCTCAGACTCCCCCACGTCATCAGAAAAGGATTGTGGATTCCTATGAGGTGGAGAGTCCGTCCCTGCCCCAGGCTCCAAAGCACACCTGTAGATCAGTCTCAGAGCAGGGGAAAAGGGTTGGTTTCCCAGCATTCCACTCTGGGATGCAAACTAATACTCAAAGGGCTCAGCGGCCCCCAGCTCTTCCCAAAACAACCAGTATCGAAACCAAAAGCGCCGGTTTCCAAAATCTGCACATCTTGACTTTTTCAGATAAAGTAAGAACTCCTCAACCCCGTCACACAAACACCAACGATCAGCACCCAGAGCAAAAGAAAAGGATCGTTCGCAGTGGCATTCGTTTGTGATGCTTTACTTCTAAATAATTTAATGGGCTGGCTAAATTCTAAACCGAGAGGAATTAAAAAAGCAAAATTAATATTTTACAGTAACTCGGGTTTCAAGCGCAGCACCAGCAAAAATAAGCCACGTGCCTGCCAGTTGCTAATGTCTTGTGGCTACAAAGTCCACTGCACTTCTACAAAGGACAGTTAGTGTTTGGCAACATTTTTGTGTAATTCCCCAGAAATACAATGGCAAAGTTAAAGGCATGACTGACAGGGAGCGGCAGAGAGTTCATGCAATCCTTCATGCTATAAGTGATTACGGAGCACCAGACTTACAACCCCCCACTTTCACATACATAGAATTTATCATATGTACTCCAGACACTAGAATTTGCATCATTTAAATTTCAAGGAGTGATCCTTGTCCCTAATCTCTCTCTGGCAGGAACTGATAATTTGTCTTTTCTTCAAAAGATGGTTCAGTTCACCCACCTGCCCCCACCCCCATGGTTTTTCTACATCAGTCCTTCTGGGTTGATTTGGTCCAGGGCTTGTTGGTTTCTTTAAAAGATGGGCATATTGACCACACTTAGGAATCACTATTGTAAAAGTAACAGTATATAAAAATACACACCTACATGAAACCAAAGCCACGAGCAAACCCAGGTTTTGTGAAGCTGACATACAATGTCAGTTAGCCAATATCTCACTACCCAGAGCGCAGAATCGACTCAATAGGCCAGCGCTGTTCTGCCACAATTGTCTATGGTTAATTAGAAGTGTTTAGAACAGGCCTAGCTCTGTAGCTTAGAGTGTTGAAGTGCCCGACTGGTTAGAAAGTGTTTAGAAGGAGCCTCTGTCTTCAGGACGTTCAGAACCACTGACTGTATTTGGTCACTCACTTCATCGGTGAGGAATCCCTTCAACTAGAGAGAGCACTGTGGAAACACAGATGTTGGAAGAGCCATAAGCACACCCCCCTGTAGATGGTCCCGTGTTTATATGTCCATCTTGCACTGTGTGGGGGGGCAGGGAGGGGGGACTGTCTTCAGACCTATGACAATTCATGGTGATAGAGGCAAAGAAGTTCCTATCCAGCCCTGCCTCAGAAGGGACCTCAAAACACAGCTTAAACCCAAACAGTTCAAGGATTTTGACACTGCTACCAAACTAGATAACCTTGAGTCACTAGCAAGACGGGTTTTACTGAATTAACACAGAGGTCTTGCACGGGCAATGCCTGTTTGCAGCTCGTGAACACGGGTGTTGCTTTCATTCACCGTCTTTATTCTGACTCTGCAGCTGATTCTAACAAATCTTGCTGGCCATTACCTCTAGGAACTTCGACTTCCCAACACCTGGGGAGAAACGCTTGCTCAGTGGAGAAATGGCCCCGTGTCCTTTTCTAGGGGCCCTAAAGCACGCGCTGCAGGATTCCGCTCCAGTTTCTAACTCCACTTCTAGAAGAGAACCCCAGAGCTGCTGGGGGGGGGGGGGTGTCTCCGCCTGCAAAGTGTCAGACCTGTGTGACCTCGTAATGGGTTCAAGTAAGGATTTCTGGAAGTGGCTCTGGCACTTCCGAGGCCCTCTGTCCCCCAAGGTGGCCCCCTGCCTGGCCCCTGAACTCACCAAAAGTAGGTTGTGGGCAACCAGGTACCCGAGCCTGGAGCTGCCCCTCACGCCCGGGGCCAGGCGCCCGGTGGCATACCCGTGCCAGGCCACCACGTAGGGGTTGTCAATGGTGATCCAGTACTTGACCTGACCACCGAAGTGGCGGAAGCAGAGCTCGGCATAATCCCTGAAATGGTCGGCCAGGGCGCGATTGGCCCATCCGCCATAGGTGTCCTGCAGGCGCTGTGGCAGGTCCCAATGGTACAGGGTAACCACCGGCTGCACGCCCAGCTCCCGCAGCCGCTCCAGCAGCCGCCGGTAGTAGCGCAGCCCCTCGCGGTTGGGAGTGCCCGCGGTGCCATTGGGGAGCACCCGCGCCCACGATATGGAGAAGCGGTAGTGGGTGACCCCCAGTTCGCGCAGCCCCTCTGTGTCGCGGTAGACGTTGTTGTAACTATCGCTGGCCACATCTCCAGTGGAGGACAGGGGAGGCGACGGGGCACCCGACGGCGCCACGACGATCGGGGAGTCGGACGGGGCCGCCCCAGAGTGATGGGTGAAAGTGTCCCAGATGGACGCGCCTTTGCCGTGCTGTCGCCAGCCGCCCTCGGTCTGATAGGCGGCGCTGCCTACCGCCCAGAGGAAACCGTCGGGGAAGGTGTCGTGGAGGAGGCCAGCGGCCTCTGGGGCAGGAGCGCGCGCGAAGCGAGCCCAGGTCTGCGCGCCCTGACCCGGCTCAGCGCTCAGGCAGCGGGCGCGCAGGGCGAGCAGCAGCAGATGCAGCAACAGCAAACGGAGCAGCACCAGCCGCGGCGGGCGGCGAGGAGGGGCGCGGGCTAGCATGCTGCGGGAGCCGGGAGGGCACCGCGCCGCGCCCCTATATGCCCGCGCCCCGCCGCCCTCCCTACGCGGTGCCCACCCCCGCTCCCGCCGCCCCACGAGCAATGATTATCCAGAGCAGGCGCCGCCCCCCACTCCGGCCTGGCACGGGGGCGGGACAGGGGCTCAGCCAGCCAGGGTGCCCAGAGAGAGCACAGCAGGGGTCATAGGGACGTCGGAGAACAAGCACCTGCTGCAGCCAGCTCAGGGAGCAGACTATTCCACATCGCACAATCCTGTGGCCTCCATCCTGAGATGTCCCCGCGTCGCCCACTCCCCGCGTCCACTCCCTTTGCCTTCCTGGGACTGGTGTTCCTGGAGGACAGAAACAGCTGCCCAACTTTGCACAACGTTTGGCGCCTCGGGGGTGGGGGAGTGGGGAAAATCACCTGCTTTCCCCTTTCTCCCATTCTGAGCCCTCTATCCAGGGGAATCTTTCAGAGAACATCCCAGGAGAGCTTTGCTGTATCTGAACACAGCAGGAAGGCAGGGTGGGGAATTCAGGTGGAACTTTGCGAGGTTTAAGAGTACTCAGGCAGTTTTCTTCTGATAAGAGAGTCCCCCATCCCATTAGAGAAGGCGAGAGTCCGCCTTGCCTCAGACCCCAGCCTGCAGAGCCTACAAGAACACACAGTGGGTCTAAGAATGATGGGTTGTGTGAGGCTTCTGTTTCTCCTTTCCCTGGGTCGTCCCCTTCTCTTCCCTCCCCCGTTATCCCCCTTTAACCCTTTAAATCAGCAGTGTTCCTTAATGAGATCCCTCTGGATTCTCTGGTGAGGTTGTAGCTGTGAGTTGTTTTCCAAGAGAAAGAAAAACTCCAGACCACTCACATTTCAACTTCCATGGCACCATATCCCGTTCATCACCCTTTGCCATCCTTCTTATGAATATCCACGTTTTGACGTCCAGCCCTGGCTTAGCAAGTGGGGTCTCTGGGCAGGAGTGCTGGGTGGGAGACTTCTGTCCCCCACGCCGTGTATGTATGTATGTATGTATGAATGTACACCTATACCTATACATATACACGGGCTTTGTCCCATTCATTGGGAAACATCTCGAAGCTCAAAGGACAAATGTACACTAAGATGAGTCCCTAAGGGAAGCCCAGAAAAAATGAAGGATGCCACCATCCTACTCAGTAAGGTACAACTCAGCCGCTGCCTCCCGCCCACAGAGGGATGAGTAACATCCTTGCAGAACAGGCACTCTGAGAGTGATGTCCTCCTCAGAATTCCACACAAATAGAAAGTCAATACAGCCACAAGTGTTACATTCGAAGATGCTTGCTACAATGTCAGCACAGTAAACTTACTCCAGTACTTGATGAAATAGTCTCAACTCCAGCAAGCACACATTATCACCATTAGTGATATGAAGTCACCAGGTGGGGACAAAGACACCTCGTTTCTATTCAGTGTGTCATTAAAATATCTCAATAAATGAAAAAATAACAATGAGCAATTTTTTTTAAATCGCTTCATGCAGCCTTGCAGTCACCATCTTACCGGAAGATTCGACAGCACATATGTCTGCATGCAGCATCAAGGGCCCCTTCTAGAGCTGAAGCTTCAAGTGACTTAAGGAAACAGTTGGGAGGGCTGTAGAGATGGCTCGGTGGTTAAGAGCAGTGACTAGTCTACCAGAGGACCCAGGTGCAATTCCCAGCACCCACATGGCAGCTCACAACTGTCTATAACTTCAAGATTCCTTCACAATATACCTTCACAGATACCCATACATGTAAAACAACAACAAACCCAATGCACATTTTTTAAAAAGTAATAATTTTTAAAAAGAAAGAAACAGTTGAGGCTGGGGATGTACTTAGTCTTACTGTTTAGTGTGCTAAATAGATTCTACCTATTGTTCTTTTTTTTTTTAAGTTGACCAACAATACTAAAAAGAAAAGGAATTTCTCGTACAGCAGTGATTAAAGGGTGACTAACTGCTTCCCATTTGATATTTATCTGCAAGAGGGACATGTGGTATATTAGATGGACCCAGAGTCTACCAAACTTGATAGCAGGGCTCCTAGATCACAGTTAATTCAACCCAACAAAAGGGATTCCCCGGTAATTAAACTTGATCTTCAGAACTTTCTTTTAAACATTTCTTTCCAGATTTATTTTTACTTTCTATGCTGTGGTAATTGAACTCTGGACTCCCCAAGTATGAGTAAGGACTCCTGTGTTACTTCTCGAATTTGGGGAGATCAAGGGGGTGAGGCAAAACATGAAGTTAAGCAATTAATCAGAGAAGTACCAGAACCCCAGGGTAAAGTGTCCTTCCTGCCCCTGCCCCCATCTCCCCCTTCCCATCCATCCCCGTGTCCCATCCCCCTTCCTGCTAGAAGACAAGAATGCAGCCTTGGGGACTGGCTCACACTTTATTTCAGCTGAGTTGTGTGTGTGTGTGTGTGTGTGTGTGTTTGGGTTTTTTGTATGTTTTGTTTGTTTCATTTTGCAAACTCGTAGGCTTTAGATGCCTTGGAATTTTAAACACTGTGAGAAACTGTTGCTCTTCTTTGAATATGAAGAAAACGTTATAATCTCAGCAAAAAAAAAAAAAAGCTATAAATTGTGTTTATTGATTTTGCTCACAGTGATGAGACTATGTTCAACAGAGGCCAGAAGGGGTTGGAAGATGACTCCGTGGTTAAATTGCTTGCTTCAGAAGTGCAAGGATATGAGTCTGGATCCCCCAAGCCCTATATAAATGCCTAGTGGACATGCTGGCCTGCCTGTCATTCTAGTCCCTGAAACTGGAGGCGGGATGCCTAGAGCAAGCTGGCTAGCAAGACGATGCATATCTTGGAGCTTTGGGCTTTACTAAGAAGTCCTGCCTCCATGGACATGGTGGAGAACGGAGCAATGGAGAAAGGATGGAGAATGAATGGAGAACGAATGGAGAACGGATGCCCAAGAGTAGCTTCATGCACATATGCACACATGTACAGCACACACATAAAACTAAAAGAAATCAAAATGCTGTCAACAATCGGATCCTTTCCTCCATCATCTGTTAGGCGGGAGGTTTGAGGATAAAAGCAAGATGGCCTGGGCCAAAAGGTCCCCGCCCTTCTCTTCTGACAAGGAGCCCACATTTCCAAAAGCCCGCACAAAACACTGGATAAAGCCAGCTTCTCGTTCCAGGTTCCATTGTGACCACTGGACCTAAGACCAGCCCATAGGGCCCTAAAACACACCAAATAAGGCTATACCCCAGTGTCTCACCATCCCTCCCCCCCCCCCCCTTTAAAAGGCCCTACTTGTGCACTCCTCCTGTGAGACTGGTGAGCCTGCCTGAGAGCTACCTGTTTCAGGATTTTCCCTGTCCAATTACATTAGTGCAGGGGAGGCCTGTGATTGGACAGGAAAAAGGGAGGCGGAGCTAAGAGTTGAAGAGACAGGGCGGTCTCAGGAGGAGAAAGAAGGAGAATGGAGTCCAACGTGGTGTTTTCAAAAGGTTATAATAATTGTGTTAAAGCTTTATCATTATCAGTTGGCTCTAGAATTATTTATTGACATCTTGTAAATGGTGATTTTATTAATACATAAATCTAATTGGTTAACTATAAGCTTAAGAGTCTTAATTTTTACCGGGTTACTGGGTATTGTGTTAGCAAACCTCGAGGATGGAGGATCAATTTGGTTACTGGAATGTGGGACCGCAGATTACAGGGGATTATAGCAGAGAGGGAACTAGTGGCTCCCAGGACAAGCAAGCCAGATGCTGTGACAGGGGTGGGGTGAGGAGTGTGTGTGCTAGCCTCGGAGAATTGGTGGGCCAGCAGTAGCGCTAACGTGTGGTCCAGCACCGTAGAGAGTTGGCGGGTCCAGTTTTTAATAATTCCCGCAATAGTTACCCCTAACAAACCCGTCTTTATACTTTAACTTGGCTCAATTGGGTTTATTTCGTTGGCAGAGGACCCATTCATCACCTACATCTCTTTATCCTCATACCTGCTCTCACGAGTGCACCTATAGAACAGCCAAGTGAGCAGAAGGGTTTTTCTCCATTCTAGTGCACCCAAGCACAATGCCATCCTCACAAGCTCGCAGACCACCCATTACAGAGCTTCACCCTCTGTGGGAATGCACGTCTATCCACAGCAACAAGTCGCAGAGCCACAGTAGTAAGTCATCCAAGGGAAGTGCTCAGGACACCAAGGCATACACATCGCTGCTCTCAAAGGCAACGTGGCACCTGAGAACCAGGCTCAAGTTTAAGATAAACTGTTTAATGTCTTAGGTATCAATAAATGACACTGAGAAATAAGAGAGAAGAGAGCCGGGTGTGGTGGCGCATGCCTTTAATCCCAGCACTCGGGAGGCAGAGGCAGGCGGATTTATGAGTTCGAGGCCAGCCTGGTCTACAAAGTGAGTTCCAGGACAGCCAGGGCTATACAGAGAAACCCTGTCTCAAAAAAAAAAAATAAATAAATAAAGAGAGAGAGAGAGAGAAAGAGAGAGAGAGAGAGAAGAGAAACTGTCCTGACTGAGCTGGTCGCCTAAACTTATTTTAATCTAGAGACAACATTAAGCAGCCAGTGGGTTAATTTGGCAGTAGCATACAGCATTAGCTGAGAAAGAAGATACCAGAATCTAAAGGATCGCTCGGTAAGAAGCTACAGTAATGTGGGTAAGGACCTAAGAGAGCCTTGTGCCTAGTATGGTGAAAACGCAATGAAGAAGGAAGAGACAGAGGGGTGCCATCTGAATATGGGGCTCTGCAGAGGACAGAAAATTAAGAACTGATTAATTGAAGACAAGAAAGATAGATTCATGTAAGAACATAAAATAGGCTCCATTTGGTAAAGTAAGAGATGTCAGTGGTTTTCTCTTTTTTATGTTTTGTTTTAAAGATTTATTTATTTTGTGTATATGAGTACACTGTAGCTGTAGGTGGTTGTGAACCATCATGTGGTTGCTGGGAATTGAATTCAGGCCCTGCTCACTCCGGCCCAAAGATTTTATTATTATATCTAAGTACACTGTAGCTATCTTCAGAAACACCAGAAGAGGGCGTCAGATCTCATTATGAATGGTTGTAAGCCACCATGTGGTTGCTGGGACTTGAACTCAGGACCTTCGGAAGAGCAGTCAGTGCTCTTAACCGCTGAGCCATCCCTCCAGCCCCACAATGTCAGTGTTTTTCAAAGACACCCATTGAGATGTTCAACCAAAGCTCAAGGGACAGACTGACGACCTGGACAAGAAATTTTGACTTCCAAGTTATAGAATAAGATGAGTGCAATAAGAGAGAAACAATTAAAGCAGAGATTTAACTGCTGCTGTTTGTCTCAATTCAGGGAGGTGGAGGGGATAAGAGATAATAAGCTCCGTTCTTTTTCTGTCAACTTGACCCACAGGAAAGTCACCTAGGAAGAGAGACTCTCAATTGAGAAAATGCCTTTCTCTATCACATTGGCCTATAGTCAAACCTGTGATCATTTTCTTGATTAGTGGTTGATGTGAGAGACCCCCAACCCACTGTGGGTGGTATCATCACGGGTCCTGGGTTGTATGAGAAAGCAGACTGAGCAAGCCATGAGAGGCAAGCCAGTAAGGAATGTTCCTCCATGGCCTCTGCGTCAGCTCCTGTCTCCAGAATCCTGCCCTGTGTGAATTCCTGCCTTGACTTCCCTCTGTGATATGACCTGATTGTTGTAAGCTGAAATAAGCAGTTTCCTTCCCAAGTCTCTTTTGGGCATGATGTTTTATCATAGCGATAGAAACCCTGACTTAGACAGATGTGAAACATTAAGTAAATAAATAAAACACAGGGAAGGACAAGGATGGAGGGTTTTCCAGCTTAGGAGACAGCATTGAGAAAAACTGAAACCAAAGCAAACCAATTCAAAGAACAAAACAAAACAAAAAGCAAACTAAGAAAAAACAAACAAACAAAAAAATCATGATCACACTTGTTGAGAAAGTGTGGCTGATTTAGAGGTTAGCTCCTTTGGTGACTTTGGGGACAGATTTAATCAGTTATGATGGAATGAAGCCAGGTCACATTGCAAGACATTAATGAGACTCTACAGGAGGCAAGAAAATATTGTCCACAGAAGACAGTCTTTTGTGGAAGATTGGAAGTGGACGAAAGAGCAAAGACTTCACTCAAGGAGCTAAAGAGCACAGGAAAACATCCAAGATAATAAACTTGCTGAATATTTGTGTGCAGATAAAGGAGAAGATGATCTGAGGGTTTTTGAAAATCATAAAACAAACCGGCATGGCTACATCAGCTGTACCCCCAAAGTAGCCCACTGTGGTTTTTAAAGCCCCTAGGAGATAAAAAAAAAAAAAAAAAAACCAACAGATCCAGATGTGTACAGCTGGAACGCATGATGGAGGGCAATAAACATGTTGGAAAGTGGACCAAACTCTGTGAGAAGACATCAGAGAGGAAACATCAGAGAAGAGCATTGTGGCAGTTCAGACAGCTGCAAATGGCTTCCCAGAAGGGAGGGGCTTTTCGGGAGGGAGGGGCACACTGCAAATGACTTCTCAGGAGGGAGCAAAAGCAGATGCAGGAGTCCTTAAAAATGCCAAGAAAATTAAAAAATAAAAATAAAAACCTAGAAAGATATAAAATCATGGAGGGATCGGTGACTTTTACTAAACCTTTCAACACTACTAGACAATTCAGCTTGTGTTAGGAAGATGTACGTACGCCAATAGGCCTTGGTCCAAAGTGCAGAACAATCCTCCTAAGAGGAAAAGGTAAGGTCTGAAGAAGAAGCCAGCATAGCTAACTTTCTTGACTAAAGCCTTGTGGTTTGTGAAGTTGCCTGGGCATCACTGAGCACCAAAAGCTCAGACCTCATTTTAAAGTCATCTGTTAGGAGCTGGAGAGATAGCTCACAACAATCTGTAACTCCAGCTTCAGGGGGTCCAGTGCCCTCTTCTGGCCTCCGCAGGCACTGCATGCATGAAGTACACATACGTACATGCAGACAAACACTCATACACAAAATAAAAACAAGTCTTGATCATTAAGACCAAAGGCAATAGTTAATAATTTGGGCAGTCTAATGAACATGCATCAGGCCCATTCTCATAATTATCATCCTGTGTACCCAAGCTCATGGGGCATTGGTTGGAACAGAGAGAGAATTAACTTGTTGGCATGTATTTCATTAGCAGACATAGTACAATTTTCTATGGCCTAAGTCTTATGCCTCTAGCTTTGTGGTTTCAGTTTGTTTATCTTCTATCGTTTATTGTCTTTGACCCCTCATCCTGAACCTCTGTTTAGCTCTCTGACATCCTTCTGGGAGTCAGATTCTCCTTGATTTCAACTCAATGAACTACATATTTAAGCTACTGCATCTGCCTCAAATTTTGCCTGGAACATTGCAAGCCCTCATTAAAGCTAACAGGTTTAATTGGCAAAGTACACACAGAAGTTACAGGAGAACATCACATGAGTACAAAGATCTGAAACATCAAGCATCCAAACATCAGTAATGAGATGATAGAAGCTATAAAATAATAACCCAGAAAACTGTGGGAAGAAAACTGTATTCTCATAATGGAAACAGAGAAGAAGAAGAAGAAGAAGAAGAAGAAGAAGAAGAAGAAGAAGAAGAAGAAGAAGAAGAAGAAGAAGAAGAAGAAGAAGAGGAAGAGGAAGAGGAAGAGGAAGAGGAAGAGGAAGAGGAAGAGGAAGAGGAAGAGGAAGAGGAAGAAAGAAGAAGAAGAAGAAGAAGAAGAATAAGAAGAAGAAGAAGAAGAAGAAGAAGAAGAAGAAGAAGAAGAAGCAGAAGAAGAAGAAGAAGAAGAAGAAGAAGAAGAAGAAGAAGAAGAAGAAGAAGAAGAAGAAGAAGAAGAAGAAAATGATGTACAAAACAGCTCTGGGGAGGTAAGTGGTAATTTAGTGTGTTTGGAAATATGAGAAGAGGCGCTTTGTCTGGCCTCAATGGGAGAGGATGCTCCTAGTCTGGTTGTGCCAGGGTGGGATGATACTCAGGGGGACCTCCCCCTTCTCAGAGGAGAAGAGGGAGTAGGGGAAGGGCTGTGTGAAGGGGGAACTTTAGGCATACATTTTTTGCAACCTACTTTTAAATAAACATTCAACTTCTCCTCTAGCCACCACCCAGCTGAGGTAGTGGAAGGGAAAAGTTATTAGACTATGGGGAAAGTGGACCTGTTCAGCAATAGTTCTTTGCGGGTGAGCTCGGTCTCCTTTGTCAGCAGCTCAGTCCCGTAGCAAACACCGAATATGACCCAGCAACATCAGATCAGTCCTCTAGGCAGGCAGACACCACACAGAAGCCAACAGCTACAGACCAGTCCTTTCTGCAGGCAAACATCAGGCACGACTCAGCAGCTATAGTTCAAAACTGAAAGAATTGCCAGGCTTGCCAGTGGCCCTGAGGCAAGGCCGCAGAAGGGGCAAGCTGCCACAGGAAACTCACGAACAGTTCTTTAGCAAGTTTTTCACTAGTGGAGATCAATGACGTTACGTAGTAACCACTACATGTTGTTAGTGAAGAACTGACACAGAGCAAACCAAACCAAGGCTCGGTGCTTGTTTCCCACTGTCTGTGGGTATGGGTTAAAATGGTGTCCCATGTCTGGTCTGCCCCAGGGCTACAGCTGCTTGTGAAGGCGGGACGTGGGAAGATTGACTGAGCACATCCCACGCCACTGTCACCGCCAGGCGAGCATCAAGCTGTGAGAAGCCACAAGACCCTGCTCTGGGAGTGGAGAAACACAGTCTGAAGTCCCCACGGAACTGCCAGAGTCAGGCAGGTTCTCATTCTTGGGCACCTCGATGTCACCACTGTAGGCCAAAGAGAAAAGAGGGGGAGAAGAGAGCTCCAGCTGGGCCCCACACGTGTTTCTGGCTTGTTCAAGCAGGCAGCTTGGCTTGGTGGAAACCGTGGTAGACCTGTTCCATTGCTCCCTACTAAGGGTCCCGATGAGAAGAGACAGCCCATGGTTTTAAGGCGTTTATTGTCATGGCGGGGAGTTGTGATAAGTGAAACCATACACCCTTTCTCAGGGTGGTCCTGAGGTTAAATACCTTTTGCAGGGAGAAGTGTCTGGGAAGGATAGTTTAACAGGCTAAGCCCTTCAGGCCTCTATGTGCCTCATGAAAATGGAGATCTGTCTTGAGGCTATGTGATCTGTAGTCACATCCTCTACCTGTGGAGGGGCTTGGGGCATACGTGACTGATGGCCATAGAATTATGGAGAGCTGAGGCCTCATGTCAGGAGCCTGGTGTCTGGAGGTGTGACAAACACCTTCTGTCCCTTGCAGGAACACCTGCTGGGTCTCTGGGGTTTAAACCTAGCTCAACCAGAAGATAGGCTGCGTTTCGGTCCCACGTGTGGGGTCATATTTATATTCCTTCATCATGGCTCCTTTCATGTGTTTGCTATATCCAAACATCCTTTCACCTGTGTCTGCTTCAGGAAAGCAGTCTTTCACGTGCCTGCTTTAATAAGACATCTTTTCACCTGTGTGCCCCAACAATATTTGATATAACTTAACTTTCCAAAGAAACTAGAAGTTCCACTTCAGGAGACCTGAAGGAGAGGAGGGGTGCTATGATCAACATTTAAAGTCAATAAATAAATTAATGAAAAAAAACAAATTTTAAAAAAGAAAATTGCATGAGCCGGGCGTGGTGGCACATGCCTTTAATCCCAGCACTCAGAAGGCAGAGGCGGGCAGATTTCTGAGTTTGAGGCCAGCCTAGTCTACAAAGTGAGTTCCAGGACAGCCAGGGCTATACAGAGAAACCCTGTCTCAAAAAAAAAAAAAACAAAAAACAAAAAAAAAAAAAAAAAAAACACCTCACAATGCTTTATGACCCAGAAGCACTACTGCAAGGACCTCCGCAGTCAGTGCATAAGGATGTGTGTGCACAAGTGTCCTGCCTGTGACAAAATACCAACAAAAGCCCATTGTCCATCAGTAAATGAAAATGATATCAGTTATGTACAAATTCAGATTTTTTTAATAATTTTTAATAATGAAGATATGCTACATGCTTATCTCTGAGGCATGGAATTGGGGGTGAAATATTTCCTTTTCTATTGTTTTTACTTTATAAATTATGCCATTTTTTTTTTTACCCTTCAGGAGAAAAGCAAAACAGGAAGAACAGGGAAGGGCTCACACTGGGATGCACTGCTCTGTAAGTGCCAGGGGGTACAGACGCCAACAGAAATCAATGCTAGGCCAGACTGCTGTCAGTGGCTCATTTGCTTTACTCTTTACCAACTTCATCTTCAGAGAGATGATGTTCAAACAAAACAAAACAAAACAAAACAGAATCTCAAACAACAGAGTCTATTTATTTTTACATTTTTTTAAAATTTTATTTTATGCCTGTGAGCATTTTGCATGCATGCATGTGCATCAACCGTGTGCCTGGTGCCTGAAGAGGCCAGAGGAGGACTTCAGATCCCCTGGAACTAGAGTAAGAGACAGTTGTGAATTCCCATATGGGTGCTGGGAACTGAACCCAGGTCACTAAGCCATCTTTCCAGCTCTACCTTACTTTTAAAGATGTGTGTGTGTGTGTGTGTGTGTGTGTGTGTGTGTGTGTGTGTGTGTGTGTGTGTGTGTTTAAGACAGGGTTATTCTGGGCCTTGAGAGATGGCTCAGCGGTTAAGAGCACTGACTGCTCTTCCAAAGGTCCTGAGTTCAAATCTCAGCAACCACATGATGGCTATACATAAAAAAGAAGAAGAAGAAGGAGGAGGAGGAGGAGGAGGAGGAGGAGGAGGAGGAGAAGGAGAAGGAGAAGGAGAAGGAGAAGAAGAAGAGGATTCTGGGAACCTCTATAAGAGCAGTATGTGCTCTGAGCCATCCCTCCGACCCCATGGATTCTTATAGCAGTAACCAATTAACAGTACTCAATTTGATCCCAGCGGAAGAGGTGCCACGTTTTTCTTGATACCTGCCCCAGTGTTCTGGGTTCCTGAATGAAATGCACACACACACTTGCACGCACACACACACACACCTGCACACACAGCCTTTATACCTTAAACAGCTCAATAGCTGGGCCACTTCCTAACCTTCACGGGGCTGATGTACCTTCCTCTGAAATTCCCCAGTTATTACTTATTAAAATCTATTGTCCATCTTTGCTGCCTCAGAACCAGACCTACAATCCCTGGCACCTACATGACAGCTGTCTCTCTGTCTTCTGAACCTCTCAGGCCTGGTGTCTCCCTTAGCATAGTGGCTATCCCCATTCATGCTCCTTCCTCAGTCCTTTGCTTAGGAATCTTAAAAGTCTCTCCTCTGTCTCCCTGCCTACAGGCAACTTTATTGACCAATCAAAAGCAACTGGGGCAGGGTCCCTCAGCATCTTATGTGCAGAAGTGCATATTCTTGTGCTATTTGGGGGATCAAATTAATAAGAGCAGCATTAGACCAAACGCACAACAAATTCTTTTTGTTTGGTTGGTTTTTGTTTGATTTCTGAGACAGGCTTCCTCTGTGTAGCTCTGGCTGTCCTGGAACTTGCTCTATAGATCAGGCCAGACTGGAACTCAGAAATTCACCTGCCTCTGTCTCCTGAGTGCTGGGATTAAAGGTGTGCACCACCACCACCTGATTTATGAGTCTACATTCTTATAAAGGCAATGTGGAAAATCAAAAAAAAGAAGAAGGAAGAGTTAGAGAGTTGACGAAAGTCCAAGCCAAGGCAGAGAGAGAGAGAGAGAGAGAGAGAGAGAGAGAGAGAATAAATTTCAGTGAACATCTCAAGAGCACATCTGGTCCCTCTAGGTGAAGCTGTGTCACCCCACACCCCAACCTGGCAGCTCAAGAGTAGGAGGAGTATCCTCTGCTGGAAGCACTCCCATCTTTCTTTGATCCTTCCAGCATCTGTTCATAGGTCCCTTTCCAGCTGAGGGGCAGACAGAGTATGTCCTCTCAGTTGTAACTGACAATGGCTATACTAACCATGTACTTTATCTAGGCTAGGTGCTCCAATTTGTTAAGAAACAGAAATGCTTGCCTAGAAACTGAGGAGTCACATGATCTAAACCTCTACCTATGTGTGTGTCTTCACTCAGTCCTATACCTGAACATGTCCTTTGACAGAAAGGACAGTTGTCACAAACTAAACGTCATTCTGTCCATAGAACACAATTTCAGAGTCTCAGCCCAGAGTTATGGAGGTTGAGGAACTGCCTCTATCAGATTAACCCATGGGAATGTCTGTGAGGCATTTTCTTGTTAACTGATGTAGGAGGACATAGCCCACTGTGGGTGGTACCATCCCTAGGCAGGTGGTCTCGGGCTATATAAGAAAATTAGCTGAATGTGAACCAGGGAACAAGCCAGGAAGCAGTAAGAAACTCCAAGCTTCTTGTCCATCTTTGATGATCTGTCACCTGTTAGCTAAAATAAACACTTTTTTTTTAACCCTAAGTTGGTTTATCACAGTGACAGAAATCAAACTAGCACCCTGGAATCCTTTAGTGGAGGGTCTTTCTCTGGCCCAAGAGCCACACAGACCCTCTATCTTAAGGTGAAATTTCCCTGTGATTTGTAAGAAGCAGGTGACAATCTCTCACTCTGCAAAGTGTCCAGTGATATCAGGGAGAGTTAAGAATGAGGAACACATCTCTGTAAGTGCAGTGGGTACCACAGTGTGACTTAGCTTACGATCACACTCCTAATAAAACCCATCTTTCCAATTCTGCCTTCTCCAGTGTCTCAGAAATGAAGTGCCAGCACAGGCTCTGGCTTCCCATCCTACACACCACGACAGAAAGCATTGTCCTGCCCCCCAGGATATATACACTCAGTATATAGTAAGCTGATAGAGTCCCTTGGAGAGAGCTCACAGTAGTGATCCAAGGCTACCGACTTGGGGCTCTGTCCCAGTCTACAGTGGTCAAGTTCACAGCCAAAGTCCTAAGAGAACCTTGGTATGCCAGAAGAGGGAGACAGCCTGGCTTGGGCTGGAAACCATTTACAACAAGCAGGCTAACACCAGGAATGTATTTAACATTCTACTTTATAGTGATAGCAGGCACATTGGTGACTATGCCCTATACCTGGAACCTGTGAACGTGGCATAGAGGACCTTGCTGGTGTGTGGTCCTTCCCACCCTCGTGGATCATCTGCCAATATGGTCCATGTGGGCAAAGGGAGCAGCGAGGAGGGACAGGGAGTTTTGGAAGCCCTTTGAGTATGTATGGTGAATGTCACACCCAGACTGGCTATCAGGGGGCAGATCAATTTCACTTTGGGTGATTCAAGGTTTATAAAGCTTTAGGGAACTGAGGGTAGGAACATCCAGGATGGGCAAAGGTCACTCATTGGCTGAGGGCTTAAGGTACTAAAATACCTCATTAGCATGCGGAAGCATTTCAGAAATCTCAGGTACTAGCTGAATGGTCTCTTATCAGGAGAAAGGAAGTTAGCCCTGTAATCTAACTCAGGTAGAGGCCTATGTGTGGGCTTAGAATTCCCCAGACAAAGGGTCAGAAAAGGAGAAGCTGTGCTAATGAAGGGAGTCCCATTAGCTCAGAGGCTGTCTGGTCAATGATGGACTTCAACCTCAATTAGCAGAGTTTTGCCACACTGGTGTGGCTTGGCGTTCAATATCTTGAGATGGAGAGATTATTCTGAATTCTCTGATTGGGCTTGATGTAAGGGTGGTCAAAAGAGAGACGCCGGTAGAAAGGCCAGTTAGAGAGGGTAGCATCACAGATGTCATCAGTCACAGTGGAAATAGAACCATGGTGGTGTAAAGACATGAGTCAAGCCAGTAAGACTGAGAACATCATGATCCAGTGGTCAGTGAGGGAGCAGACAGAATCTGAGGTAGAGTCCTGCTCTAAACCTCCATCAGCAAATACTCCGGAAGCAAATACAACATTAAGTTTCTTGAGATATTTGTCATTTTTACCAAATTCTGAAACATATGTGTAACAAGGCACTGGAGTTATTTGAAAAAAAAAAAACCAAAAAACAAAAAAAACCTCTCTCTCATGCTTTTGAAAATGAGCAGAACTTTGAAGAAATGAAGGGTTTAGAGTCCTCTACACTTTGGGATGCTCTGGGTGTGGTTTGCTCTTGAACACTGAACCTACAGTGGTGGGTCCTGGCTGAGGCTACTCTGAAGTCCTGAAGGTTACTGTGGGGCGCCCAGAGGCCTGAGAGCCTAAGCTCAGTGAAAACACCACTGCATCTCTGGCAAGAGCTGGGCTGGGCAGATGCTCAATGGTCCAATCACTGCCGCTCAGAGCTCCTCCATTACAAGCTGAACTTTCCATGTAGCCCTGGAGAAACCAAACTGACTTCATCTTCTGCTGCTTTAACAAAACAGTTTATAAAGAAACTTAGTTCTTACAGTTGGAGGCGGGCGGGTGCTGAAAGTCCAAAGCTGAGATGCCACAACCAATGAAGGACATCCTACTGGAGAGGGCTCTGCAGAGTCCCAGTGACATACAAGGTATCACCCCATGGAGAGATAGAACAAACATGCTAGAAGGGTCTTGTTATAAACCACTCCTGAGATAACCCCTCATCTCCTAAGCCACGGATGGACCCATCATGGCTGAGTCACCTCCCAAAGGTCCCAACTCCACATATTATTGGCACAATGTTACTTAGAGGGTCATGTTTTCCAAGTTGAGCTCTGGGAGGCAAGCATTCATGACAGCCAAGACAAAAGGACACCACAGTGATTGGACAAACCAGTCGCTTATTCTAGTGGCTTGTAATGACATAAAACCAGAGTAGAGAAAGAACAAGTAAACTGATTGAAGAATTTAGTCTGTAGTCTAGAAAAAGACACAATTTAAGATGCACTCAGTAATTATTAAAAGTCCTCACACATTTATATATCAGGTGGGTTAATTGGCAGAATTCTGAAGACTGAGGCCCATGGATTTGTCACGGTTCCACAGTGAGCCACCAGAGGCTTTTCATTGATTTTGCCTACCTTGTATTAAAACTGATGATGTGGAAAAATCTCTGCTTGGCTCGGGTTTTCTTCCAGATGTTTGCAATTATGTGGTTATGACCTCTGTGTTTGACAACCTTTTTTCTTTTTTCTTTTCTTCTTTTTTTCTTTTTCTAAGACAGGGCTTCTCTGTGTAGCCCTGGTTATCCTGGGACTCTGTAAAGGAGGCTGGCCTCAAACTCACAGAGACCCACCTGTTTCTGCCTCCCACATCTTGCCTGGCTAAAGGAACTACCCAGCATGACTGTTTCCAAGCATGACACTGACTGTATAACAGTCTTTTCCTACTAACTCAAATTCCGATTATACATACCTGTGTGTGTAATATCAGATATTAATGTAGACTTTCTAGTCTCTGATAGAGATCCCACTTAAAATGAAATATTCAAATTGGTGAGCCTTTAAAGTTTCCTCAAATATATAAATAAATACCGTGGATAGAGACTGCATATGGAAAAAAAATCCACTAATTTGTCTGTATAAATATTTGCAAGATGAACTAAGTTCAATATATTCAGCATTAACAAAGGATATGATGAGTGAAATTTGCCACTATTAATACAATATTTTAGACAGTTATAAGTGCAGAAAAAGTTGTGCAAGGATACATGGATACAGCCCACTGCATATAACAGTTCTCTTTTTGCAAAGCTTATCACTCATGTATTCATTTGTTCATCCATTCTCATGGTGTTTACAGAAACCCGCTGTGTGTCTGACAATCGACATCTGCTGGCTGTTTCTTCTCCAAAGCACAGACTAGCCTCCAAGAACAACTTGGTGACCCATCTCCTCCATGTACGTTTCTGAAGCCACAGAAATCCAGATGCTGCATGATCCTCGTTTCTCACTTGTATTTGAACATGCTCAAAGCTGAGCTGATTGTCCCCTCAAAGCCTGACTGGCCCTGTGTCACTCAACTTTCTATTGGTATAATCAACTTTTGAGTCACAGAACTCCACTTGATTCTGAGGCTCACTGTGATGTTTTGATTGAGCACGTCCCCAATGACCTCCGGAGGTTGGATACCTAGCAGCACTGCTTTCCAGGGTGCATCCTTGCTGCAGGAAGCACAGCTCTCTTAAAGCCAATGGGAAATGTATACAAACGCTAATAGCACCCCCCACGAGATTACAAGTAGTTTCATTTTTATTTTATTGTTCTTTTTATACTTTTCAAAGTTTCTGGATTATTAGTTTTATAATGAAGGCACATAAGAAGGTAATTAGAGCCATCTGCACTATGCTTCTGAGCTTGGCTGGCAGCCACTTCTGCACAGCCTCAGCAGAATCAGAGTCCGGAAGGCCAGGATGGTGGTGTTAGCATTGCAGAGTAGATCCTACGGAGCATCTCACAGACGATGCCAGGAGGCTCTGCCATTGTGTTAGCTCTCCAAGAATGGAGAGCACAGAGCAAAGCTGATGCCTGGTCCACAGGTGGTCTGATAAAATTCAATTTCACAGAGCTCATTTTAGAAGAGGGAAACAATGTAACCTACACTTGCACATTGACCGATTAGAACATAACTGAACAGCAGGGAACCCTAAGGAGTCACCACAGGTAAGGAATAAAGAGCATCTCTTTGGAAAGACTCATAGTGGTGTGTGAGCTATTGAGGGGGTTTCCTCACTACATTTGTTGAAAGTACTGTGTCAACAGGCGCCTCCTGGAACAGAAAAAGCAAAAGAGAAGCCAGTTCCTGTTTAGAGTAACAAAAGAGTCTGTGAATGTGTGGCAACACTAACTTTAAAGTTACTTTGAAGTTAAAAGTTGTACATATCAGTTATTCAAATTAGATTGAAATACATTTGTTTTATGCCTTCCCTAGGAAGTAGATACTAAGAAACCCAGCTGGTGATCTGTGAAAACCCATTCCACAAAAGAAAGAGTAATACTGTGTTGGCAGTGTGACAGTCTGAATGTCGAAGTCTAGAATGAGAGTTTGCACAGGAGCATGGACCCTGAGCTGTGCATGGCAGAATGAAGTTGATCCTACGGAATGAGAAAGAACGCAGCAGAGTCTGTGGAGACAGTGTAGATATTTTTCAATCACAGTGACAGAGCAATTAGTCTTTTACACTTGGTAAATCTGCTAAAAACCACTATCTTAGTTACTGTTTGGAAAGCCACTTGCTGAAATAAAAATACAAAGAGATTTAAAACTCATCTTGTTAGAAGTTTTCTTAGATACACAAATAAAACTGTAATGATGATTATTCTATGCACACAATTTCAGCAGCTTTGATCCCATGTACATTTTCTCAACTTGTTACTTAGAGAGGCAAACCTCAATTAACTGCATACCCCCATTTACCATGCTTTACACGGACGACTTACGATCTCTTATAACTCAAGTTCTAGGAGACCTGATGTCTTCTGGCTTTGAGTACTCTCTCTCTCTCTCTCTCTCACACACACACACACACACACACACAGTGCCAAACACCCCCACACATAAAATAAAATAAACACTATTAAAAATCCACTGCCATCTTTTCCTTCGGTGAAAATGACTGTTAGGATTTTTTTTTTAGCAGTAAAGCATTTCAATTGGAACATGCACATTTTGTATATAGACATGATGCTCACATTCACTTATCAGACCACAGTGGGACACAAATGCATCTTTTTTAAAAATGTGCATTGGAAAACCTAAAACTTCACTTTATCCCAACTGGACTTTATAACGCGCATCTGGAGCTGAACTTGTAACACTCCAAGGGATGACTGTGATGCAAGCTAGGAAAAGGAACTGTGAAGTGGGTTGTACATATGTGTCTTAGTCAGGGTTTCTATTCCTGCACAAACATCATGACCAAGAAGCAAGTTGGGGAGGAAAGGGTTTATTCGGCTTACACTTCCATACTGCTGTTCATCACCAAGGAAGTCAGGACTGGAACTCAAGCAGGTCAGGAAGCAGGAGCTGATGGAGGCCATGGAGGGATGTCCCTTACTGGCTTGCTTCCCTTGGCTTGCTCAGCCTGCTCTCTTATAAGACTACCAGCCCAGAGATGGTCCCACCCACAAGGGGCCTTTCCCCCTTGATCACTAATTGAGAAAATGCCTTACAGTTGTATCACATAGAGGCATTTCCTCAACTGAAGCTCCTTTCTCTGTGATAACTCCAGCTATGTCAAGTTGACACAAAACTAGCCAGTACAATACTGATCTGTGTTTTAAAGTAGGCATGTAAAGAGTAAAGATCACCCCATGTTTTAACTTTATTTACCACGCATCAAACCCTTGGTAAGAACTATCTCTGTCTGTCAAATACGCCTCCAGCAATGCTGATGAGGGATCATAAATTAAATGCAGATGAGAATATGCATTAGTTTATTCCAGGACAGCTAATGGATCAGCGGTTCTCAGCATGTGGGTTGCAACCAGATAGCCTGCATATCAAATATCTACACCATGATTCACAACAGTGACAAAGTTACAGTTACTAAGTAGCAACAAAATAATTTTATGGTTGGGGGTCACCACAACATGAGGAACTGTATTAAAGAGTCTCAGCATTGTTTGGACACAAAATACAGTGTTTAAATGTTATCTATTATTTGTGTTTGATTTTTGGTTTGTTGTTGTTTGATACAAGATCTTATGTATCCCAGGCCATCTCAAACACATGATGTGGCTCAGTATGGTTTTAAATGCATGATCTTCCTACCTCTTCCTCCCAAGTGCTGGGACTGCAGGCTGTACCCCCAGGTCCTGCTTTTGTTACCATTTAGTATCCCTACCCCAGGAAGGTCATAATGGGCTCCTGGAAAAAGATGCACATTCATTTAGGGGTGAATTACACAGTGCTGTTTGCTGTGAGTTCAATGTTAATAATCAATAGTGCAGATTAAGTAAAGTATCTCTTAAGAGAAATGCACAAAAAAGCTGGGTCGTATATTGATTGATCAATACTGTATCTAGAGGCCCCATGGGAACCCAGCCCTGGATTGCTTCCAAGATGGGTGGTGCTTGCTAATTCAGTGTATGCAGTGCCTTACATTTACAGAACAAGACTTCCTCAGAGAGTACGAAATGGGTTCATTCTGTTGCCAATGAGTGATTAATATAAAACAATTTGTGTACTAAGCCTTTAAGCCATAGTGTGTCTTTGGGGCCTCTAATACAGCCTTGGCTGGCCACCTTTCATGCTCTTCTCCACTGCTACCCGCTCATCGTCCTTCCACAGAGCTCCAAGCCAGTGGTTCTCATCCTTCCTAAAGATGCGACCCTTTACTACAGTTCTGCATGTTGTGGAGCCCCCTAACCATAAAGATATTTTGTTGCTATGTCATAGCTGTAATTTTGCTAGTTATGAAGCATAATGTAAATAAAAATATTTTGGAGATAGAGGTTTGCCAAAGGGGTTGCGGTCCACAGGTTGAGAACCGATGTTCTAGATTCAATCTACTCCCTCTCTGCATTGGTGGCTTGCTTCTTAGATCCTCTCCTCTCCCTGCAGGTAGTTAATCATACTGGGGTGCTTGATACAGAATTAAAAGCTAAGGGTAAGGAATCTTTGTTTTCCTCCAGCTCCTATGCACTCTTCTGGGCTAAGGTCATCTCTCCCTCAGACACATTGTTTCTCTGTTCTTCTGCTTTCCCTTCACACTCTATCCAGTCAATAAAGATTTGCTATATCGAGCATATTCAAGGCATTGTGAAGGGCAAAAATAGACATGTCCCTGTCCTGGAAATCCTCAAGACTCATGGGTGAGTCAGATGTTGGAAACAAAGCCTCAAACAAATGGATACATAGAAGTCCTGGTGTTCAGGGGATAGATATGGCATTGAGAGCTTGTAACACGGAGACTTAGTGTAGTCTATGGGATCTGACTGTCCTGAAGAAGGAGTGTTGTCCTAATAGAGCCAAGCTCTGTCCACCAGAGCCAAGTTCAGCTGTCAATCAAAATGAAACTTCCAATCGGGCAGAGGGGTTATTTAACCTCCAGATGAATATTCAAGACCCAAATCAATTTCAGAATAAGAGTTAGTGAGCAAAGGGCAGAGCTATGCTAAAAAAAAGAGAAACTGGCTACTAAGGGCACTTTGAACAGTTAGAGGGAGAGAAAGGGAAGGGCAGATGAGGACAAAGCAAACCTGTCAGCTGTGCATCTCTGACTGTCTTTAAGAGTTTTCTCTTCATCTTCAGAGACATATGCAAGAGCAGAGGGCAGAGGGAACTGGCGTAAGCACCTTTGATTTCCATGTAGAATAAGGTGGTAAGCTGGGCAGTTCTACTGGCTGGGAGTATAAGAAAACAGGCTGGACAAGCCATAAGAAGCAAGCCAGTAACCAGTGCTCCTCCATCGCCTCTACCTTCAAGTTTCTACCTCGAGATTCTGCCCTGCTTTCCCTCAGAGATAGACTATATCGGGGAAATATAAATCAAATTAAACTCTCCCCTCCTCAAGTTGGTTTTGGTCAAAATTTCAACACAGTGACAGAAAAACAAATTAGAACAATATCTTAGAGAACTGTCACTCTCTTCTCTCCTATCAACAGAGCAGGAGCTACCTAATCCCACCCCACCCTCACTAGCAGGAGAGTGACCCAACTCTGCCCTCACCAACAGGAGGGTACTTAACCCAGCCCCAACCTCACCAACAGAAGACTGCTTCCAGATCTTTGATAACTGTCAGGCTAAATGTGAAAATAATATTTCAGGTTTGCTTCTCACATCTTATATGAGTCTGAACATCTTCTTGCACGTTGGTCAGCCCCCAACTCTTCTCTGTGAAGCGCTTCTCTACTGCCCACTTTCCCTTTAAACATTTCTGTGGGTGCCAGAAATCCCCTTTACATTTCAGATATTAACCCCCTTTCAGATTTAGGCACTGTAAACATTTTACCCGTTTGTGTCAGCATTATCTACTAGACCCCAAATGCATTCTTTTCATTTTATTTATTTAGTAATTCCAGGTTTTAAAAACTTGACTAACGCTGGGGGTGGTGGCGCACGCCTTTAATCCCAGCACTCGGGAGGAAGAGGCAGGCGGATTTCTGAGTTCGAGGCCAGCCTGGTCTACAAAGTGAGTTCCAGGACAGCCAGGGCTATACAGAGATACCCTGTCTCGAAAAACCAAAAACAAAAAACAAAAAACAAAAAACAAAAAAACTTGACTAATGTTGCCAAGGCTTTAAAAGTATCTTTTTGTTACATTTGTTCCCTCTCTTTAATTAAATTAGCTAACATAGTTTCTTTAGGATGCTTTGGCATATATTAAGCATCCACTGCTTCCATTTGCTATCAACCACTTTCTCCTGAAATTGTCTCATATTGCCTAAGCAGTATAATTGCTTTAAGACACATCTAAATTACTGAAAGCTGGAGTCACTGTCTTCCTTATCAGCAAGATGATTCAGAGGGATTAAGGACATTATTAGAGACAAGAAAAACCAAGCCACACATGGACATGATCCACTGTATTTATGGTCTGGGAGAGCCTGCGGGCTGTATACAACACAAGAAGTAGAGCTAACTCTCAGAAAGACCGACAGTCCTGAAGCATTGCTACAACCCTCCTAGGAATGATGCTGTCTCCCTGACTCTCTCACCCCCTGTCACTTCATGATGACATTGTTTCCAGCATTAAAAGTCACTTGCACACTAAACAGTTAAATCCCCAGTAAAGGTGACAATTTAGGTTTTAGAAGCAGCCTGTCATGGAGAAGTGAGATTCCCATGAGAAGTCTTCCCTAAGGAAAAGAAGTCTCTGCCGGGCATGGTGGTGCACGCCTTTAATCCCAGCACTCGGGAGGCAGAGGCAGGCGGATTTATGAGTTCGAGGCCAGCCTGGTCTACAAAGTGAGCTCCAGGACAGCCAGGACTATACAGAGAAACCCTGTCTCGAAAAACCAAAAAAAGAAGAAGTCTCTGAAGCCCAGGCTTCCCTCTGTAATTTACAGTGCCCGTGGTATTCACAGGACAGGGAACATACCCTGCAGAGGGTGACACCCTATGCCTTCTCCTGTGCACCACAGAGGCAGTGACACCCTATGCCTGTATCCTGTGCACCATGACACAGTGGCACCCTATACCTGTGTCCTGTGGACCCTGACAGCAGTGACTCCCAGGCCTTAGGCTGTGACCCAGCTACTCAGAAAGTTTTAGGTACACCACAAAATTTCTCCTTTCTAATACCTTCTCACAATGAGTTTCTTCGATCAACTTAATATAAATAAAAAGAGAACTGCTTGTGAGTCCAGGAAGCTATTTTCTACCTAGTTTTCTTATTTCTACAATTCATAAAATATTTTTACTAATAATTAGACTATCATCCCACATTTTTTGCACATATACCCGATATACACATATTATGTCAGCAAACAGCCAAAGCTTTCATTTTGTTATTAAAAAGTGAGTCATACTGGAACCCTTTGATTTTGCTAACCAGTTCAAATGGTTAGCAGCAACTTCCTAGTTCTTCTGAGATTTCCCATTAATATCTTATCTACGTACAAACTATTATGATGATCATTTTTTCTATGAGTATCATAGCTTCCCCATGCATATGAGATGCCACTCATGGAAGCAAGCTCCTCCCTCCCAAGCTCCCATTATATATCTGCCCCCCTAGAAGAACTTCAGAGGCTAAGTGTCCCTTATCCAAAATGCTTAGAATTGTCAATGTTTCAGATTCTTGATAATGTAGAATTTGGAAATATTTGAATATACATAATAAAATAATCAGGCTTGGTACCCAAGACTAAACACAAAATCCATTTGGAGGTACACTGTAGATATAATGTGAAAGTCCTGTTGTGTTGGAGGTCAAGTTAGACTCTAGGAGGCTAATTCTGACTAGCGTAAAAAAGATTCGAGGAGTGAGCTTTCTCACTGTGTCATGCAGCCACTCAAAACAGGTCAAATCTTAGATTATTAATTAATTAATTAATTAATTAATTAATGATTAGTGGTGTTCAATCTATTTCCCTTAAGATCCATCAATCCCCCAAACAGGAAGAAAAAAAAAACCCTACACTGAACACTTTAAATGGTGTTCTCTCTATTGATGCTTAGTTTTAAGAGTTATTTATTTTATGTGCATGAGTATTTTGCTTGCACGACTGTATGTGCACCAAGTATGTAGTATGCATAGTGGCCAGAAGAGGGTGTCAGATCCCCCTGGAACCGGAGTTATAGGTAGTTATTTGTAAACTACCATAAGATTTCTGGAAACTGAATCCTGTTGATGCTTCTGGAGTTATTTCCAGTGCTTTTGTTTTCTACATTAGGAAACTGTGAAGAATCAAAATACACAGAAGGAGAAGGCTCAATGCTAGCTGTGGTCTTTTGTTTCACTGTGTCTAGTATGTTTTCTTAGTAGTTATGAAAATGTCAGCCATCTGTTGCTGACTGTTATGACCACATATATGTTTAACATATGTATAAGAAATTAAAATTAAACCGAAGTCCAAAAGGCAGCACTTTGGCCACTCTCCTAGAGATGCCTTGCACACAGTTTCAGGGCTGTTTTGTACTGTGTGACTTGGGAGACAACTGATATTAAACAGACACACTCTGTGTGTGTCTCGTGTAGAGTTCCCCACTGGCTTCTTGGCTTGTCTTTATTCTACATGTAGAATCCCACATTGTAGAGTGAACTGGCTAAAAGATTCTCACCCTGTGTTCACAAACAGAAAACTGGAGCCACCAGAATCAACCTGCTTTCCTTGTTAAAATAATAACGATGATTGATGATGATGTTGTTAAAAATATGACAGCATTTCTAGTCTCTTCTTTTTTAAGATAAGCTTATAAATGCACATCATTCATGTTAGCATTTCTTCTAGGCTCTGCCCCACAGTTACCTGGCAACAGCTAGGTATGCCTGACTCACTAGAAAAGGGGCTGCTTGCCCCCTCCTCACTCTCTTGATCTCTTGATCTCTTACCCTCTTGCCTCTCTGCCTCTTCTCTTACCATTCTTCTACCCCCTCTCTCCACATGTTCATGGCCAGCCTCTATTTCTCTATTCTCTCTGTCTGTCTCGGTCTCTGTCTGTCTCTTTCTCTCTCTTTCTCTGTCTCTACTACCCCCTCAAATCCCCTCCCCATGCCCTGAATAAACTCTATTCTATACTATACCATCGTGTGGCTGGTCCCTCAGAGGGAAGGGATGCCTCAGCATAGGCCCACAGAGGCTTCCTCTTTACCCACACCATACCTCACTCTACCAAACCATATCCCTGGCCTCCTTTTTCTTTTTTATAAAACACAACAATTCATACCACAGAGCTCTGAGGCTTAAGCAACAGCTTAACTGTACCACCTACCATCCCATAAGTTCAGTAGAGCGGTTCCTTTTAGAAATAAGATCCTTTTACTCAAAGGAATGAGTGTGTGGAGGAAGGTGGAGTGGTTTCCGTTAAATAATCACTATTTCATTAATTTGAGTTTTCTTAAACTTGTTGCAGTTTGCAGCTAAATGCTTGGTGTCTTGAGACAGTCAAGGGTTTGACACCTCGAGACAGATCCAACTGTGACTCTGCCAGCTCCTCTACCTCCATGTGACAACAGGACTTGTGTCTATTCTACACCATCTCATCATCCATGGCTATTCCAGAAAGTTCGTTTCACTGTTTATAGACATCTTCCCTAAGGATGGGCTCTATTAACAGAAAAAGGGGGAGGGGAGAGTCTAGGAAGACACTGGGTAAGGTCTGCGTCTGCCCCCACAGAGAGCAAAATGGACACCAGGTCATTAACAAAATCCATTCCCAGCCTTCTGGGCAGGAAAAAAACAGGTATTTTATCTCCTCCATTGAGAAGAGAAATGTGGTTAACATTCCTGGTTCCCTGTGCTCTATGGGCATAAGGGCCTTTGTGTCCTAACAATACACCCTTCCCTCCCCAATAAGAAACAAACTAAGATACTGTACATGGATGTTACCTTGAACTGGGGTTGGGCCTGGTCACACACCTGTACTTTGTATTTTGCTTGTATTCACACCCAGGTCCTCACTCTCCTCTGCCTCCCATTGGTAATCCTCCTCTTCCCAGCTGGGCTCATTTCTGATTTCTTTCTGTCCTTTTTGATGGTCCAGTGAGTTTCATTAGGGTCATTGTTATCTTTCAAAGTAGCAAAAGTAAAATGATCAGAATTCTGGATAGATAATCCAAGGTTATTTTTTTCTCTGTTTGTGGGCCTTCTTTGTTTATTTGTTTTTATATACATGTAAGTGATGTGTCTTTTCCTATCTGCCCCAACTCTATCCCCCCTCCCTACAAATGAATTTTTAAATTAAGTTTCCCACCCATCAAAATCGATCATAACAAAAAGGTTTTCTTTCCAAACACGAATGCAAATGTCACCATAAGTCTTAGTCAGGGTTACCATTGCTGTGAGGAAATACCATGACCAAAGCAACATGGGAAGGAGAGGGTTTGTCTGGCTTCTGCTTCTATATATGCCCAGCCTTGAAGGACATCAGGATAGGAATTCAAACAGGGCAGGAACCTGGAGGCAGGAGTGAATGCAGAGGCCATGGAGGGATGCTGCTTACTGGCTTGCTCCTCATGGCTTGCTCAGCCTGCTTTCTTATAGAACCCAGGACCACCAGCCACGGATAGCACCATCTGGCTTGGCTACAGCCAGATCTTTCGGAGGCATTTTCTCAACTGAAGTTCCTCCCTCTCCAATAAATCTTATCTGTGTCAAGTGGATATAAAATTAACCAGTACACAATCTTAGAACAAAATAACAGATAAAAGGATTTCACAAGTTTACATGACTGGGCTGGTAATGGGTACCAGTGGTTCTGGCCAGGTGGAGGCTAAGCCAGGTCTGGCTCTAGTAAGAAGACAGGCAAACAATGTCTAAGCTGCAATCACTGGCATAAGGGACCCTAAGGGCTTTTTCCAGTCTCACACCCTCCTTACAGCTTCACCGTCCTGCCTGGGATCAAGGCTAAGCCAAGTTCCATTCTCCACCCACAGGAACATTCTTGAGTAAAAAAATTCTCAGAATGTACTGACTGATAGTCACCTGACCCCCTGCAAAGTCCCAGGGTCAAATGCGTGTCATGCTAGCTAGCCAATAGATTTAAAGGTCAATATGCTTAGCCAGTAAGTTTGACCTGTAACCTTGCTGGTGTAACCTGTGCCCCTAAAAAGTATAAAAACTGCTTGTAATAGCCATTGGGTCGCCTTCTAGTCACTCACCTTGAGGGATTAATTAAAGGTCAACCCAGATGCTCCAGAAAATAAATCACTTGCTTTTGCATTGATCTGCATCTCAGTGTTTCACTCGGGGGTGTCTCAAAGTAAGTACCACTGACCAAGGGTTGGGGCTCTTACAGAGACTGAAGCAGTATTGTGAGTTTCAGCACAGTCTGGGATATACAGTAAGACCTGTCTCAAAAGGCAAACAGCAGCAGCAACAATAATAAAAATGAATGAATGAATGAACAAAGCTTTCCCAGAGCCCTTGCCCATCCAGGCTCAGCTAGCAGAAGGCAGTCCAGGGCAAACTTACTCAGCCTGCTTCACTGCTCTGTCTCCTACTCAGCCGTAAACTGGGGTCTTACAGGCACAGGGCTGAGAGACAGGAGCGACCCTGCCTCTGATGATGAACCTTCATTGTCAACTTGGCTAGATTTAGAATCACATGGGAAGCAAACCTCATGGTGTGTCTGAAAAGATGTTTTCAGGGATATAAAGAAATGCAACGTATCTTCCATGTTATCAGCATCATCCCATGGGCTGGGGTCCTGGACTGAAAAAAAATGGGGAAGTTAAGCTCAGAGCCAACCTTCATCTTTTGCTTCCTGACCACAGATGCAATGTGACCAACTGCCTCACCTCACATTCCTGCCGGCGGACCTTCCCTATCATGCTGGACTGTTGCTTCATACTGTGAGCCAATACTAACCCTTTCTCCCTTAAGTTACCTTTATTGAGTACTTTTGCTACAGCAACAAGGAAAGAAATATATCACCTGGGGCTGGAGAGATGTCTCAGAGGTTAAGAGCACTGACTGCTCTTCCAAAGGTCCTGAGTTCAAATCCCAACAACCACATGGTGGCTCACAACCATCCATAATGAAATCGGATGCCCTCTTCTGGTGTGTCTAAAAAACAGCTACAGTGAACTTATACAATAATAAATAAATCTTTAGACTGGAGCAAGCAGGGTCAACTGGAGCAAGCAGAGGTCCTGAATTCAAAATTCCCAGCAACCACATGATGGCTCACAACCATCAACTACAGCTACAGTGTACTCGTATATATTAAATAAATAAATAAATAAATTGGGGGAGAGGAGGAGGAGGAGGAGGAGGAGGAGGAGGAGGAGAAGAAGAAGAAGAAGAAGAAGAAGAAGAAGAAGAAGAAGAAGAAGAAGAAGAAGAAGAAGAAGAAGAAGAAGAAAGACGACGACGACCTGAGCCAGGCTAGTGGGCTTTTGGGATAAAGGTGGAAAAGGGAGGGATTGGGTCCATTCCACATGAGCAGTACAGTATGTGTCCACACAGTTGTTAAGCCTGGGTGTCTGTGGCCCATGAAAGGAGAACATTCTCTCATGTTTAGCAAGACATTTTGGACTTTTCTCCTGTGTGTGACATTTTGTTTGCTAGCTTCCTCTGGTCTGTTCCACCTGTGTGACAGTGTACCCAGAAGTCTGGAGTCTCAGGATCACATCTCCATCTGGGTGGTGGTGTACCCAGGAGTCTGGAGTCTCAGGAGCACACCTTGTAGCTATGGTTGGATTTGTGCAATGGAGGCACTGAAAGATCAGGGGCTGGGGCAAGAAAATGAACCCATGTTTTTTCCCATTGTTCCTTGGTCAGGCACTGTGTGGCCATGGCTACCTCCTCCTTCAGCCACAGCTCCTGTCAGGTAGCCCCTCTAGGACTTCGGTTCACACTGGTCTGGTAAGATTTCTTCTTCCCTCTTCAGGCCTACCACCATCCTCTGTATTAGTTACTTTGTCTGTTGTGATAAAGCACAGAGACCAAGGCAACTTACAGAAAGATGGGTTTATAGGGTTGATGGTTCATCATGGTGGGGTAGCAGCAAGCAGCAAATATGGCAACTGGAGACACTTAGGTGTCACATCTTGAACCCCAAGCAGGAACTGTAGAGGATGAACTATGAGTGAGGTGTAGCTTTGAAACCTCAGAGCCCTCCTCCAGTGACATACTGTAAGACTTCAGGGAGCCTTAGTTTATCGGGGACCCCAAGTGAACCATGTGGAGCTGGGATCGATGCAAAAAGCAAGAGGAATTTATTGTTCCAGTGCACTGAGGTGGTCCCAGGCCCAAAGGAGAGGTGGCGACCCTCCCACCCACCCATTCGCCCATTCAGCGAGTTTTTATTTGATTTTCAGCGGCAGAATAGAATATCAGCAACTAGGCACAATATAATTGGTGGAACAGTTCACCCTTTAAACTGATTGGTCTTTAGGGAATGAAGTGACAATAACTTCCTTTGTCTGAAGGTGGGCAACAGTCCATCCTGGATGGTTCCCGTCCTGTGGTCTGAGAAATGTTAATTAGCCTCTCCCTTCTGGAGGGGCAAGTGTTTCATGACCTTCCCAAAGTCCCTGAGCTGACCTGTTTAATACTTCCTTCAGCAAGGCCACATCTCCTAATCCTACCCTAACAGCACCACCAACTAGGGAGCAAATATCAAGCATATGAACCTGTGGGGACATCCTCATTCAACCTGCCATAGCCTCCTGTTGATATTTCCAGGAGAGACTGGACTCTGTCTGGTCAGTTCCCTCAATTCTGCCTTCATGATTATGATGATCCCTTGATTAGTTAGTTAAACTCTGCTCAGTGGTCTGACCAATTGACCTAATAGAATAGAGAATGCCTGTCTTTATAGTTATATAGCATAAATTGTCAATTTTGTTTTCCACTAAATTTTTTTAAAAAAGGATATATTCACCCTTTAAAAGTAGTAACTTGGGGAGAGGAAAGAAATGTAAATTGAGGGAAAGAAAAAAAGTCAGCATGGCTCTCCAGAGAAGCATCACTGATGGAGTGTATATAAAACAGTGTGTGTGTGTGTGTGTGTGTGTGTGTGTGTGTGTGTGTGTGTGTGTGTGTGTGTGTTCTACACCAAAGAATGCCCACTTGTTTGTGAAGCCTGTGATAGACGATGGGATGAGGCCCATAACACATTATGGATGACAGTCTGCTGCACCCAAAGTTCACTGGTTTTAAAATGTTAATTTAAAACACAGACACACACACACAATCTTTCAAAATTGATACATAAACTTAACAATCCCAGGAACCTTGGTAGTGCATAAACTCGGTAGGAAGTCTCACTGATCAAAGGCAATTGAACCAATTTTAAATTCCCAGGGCTCAGCAATTAAGAACACTTGTTGCTCTCACAGGGGGCCCAAATTTAATACCTAACATGTACATGCTGGGTCACAACCACCTGTAAATCCATTTGTAAGGAATCTATCCCCCCTTTTCTGGCCTCCAGTGGCACCAGGCATGGACATGGTGCACAGACATACATGCAGGCAAAACACTCGTACACAGAAAATAAGAAAATCTGGAAAATAAAATTATTTTTACTGTTACCACTCTAGGTAACCTTCTCAATTTAGTTAGTATTTTTCTATGCTTTCCGAACACATACGAGATACATTGTTTTCTTGGTCCATTTATGTACTCAGACATCAAAGATGTTCCTAAGATGAATGAAGTACAGATACAATCAAGTACAATGTTACATGTTTTCCATCTGCACCCCTTTAATAGCTCAACCTGGGTGTGTCTTGACATTCATCAGTCCCTGGTTCTGAGGTGTCGCTCCCTGTGCTCCCACAGGGGCTGCCCTGCTTGTGGTGTGCCCCACGCAGGTAGCCACACTGAGCACACACAGCAGGCTCCATTCTGTAGAGCTGGACACTCAACGTGCACTCACAAACTCAGGGCAAAACATATTTAATTCTCTAAGTGCCTTGTTGAAATGAGGCCCAATGGCTTTGATCTTATAATTACAGTAGCCAAGAACATGTTTTTAATCTTCTGAATCAACTTTTCTCTGTTGTCACAGGCAGAAAACAGCAATTTCCAAAGAACAAAAAGGAATCATCTGGCTCTGCAGGAAACTAAAGGGTGATCCTTGGAAGGGAGGGGGGATTGGTGGGGATGACAGGATGGGAGGGGAGAGGGCGGGGGAGAGGGGAAGGAGGGAGGAATTGGGGAGCATGACCTTGGGGGGATTCAAACTGATGGGGATGACCTGGGGGGGGAAGGAGGGAGGAATTGGGGAGCATGACCTCTGGGGGAGGGAGAGGAATTGTGAGGTTGATCTTCTAGGGGGGGGAGTAGGGATTGGTTGCAATGACCCTTAAGGGGCTGGTAGCCATTGGTAGAGATGACTCTGAGGTGGTAGGTAGGGATGGGTAAAGACAATCCTCTGAAGTAGGGAGTAGGGACCGATGGGGGTGATCCTCTGGGTTGTGTGTAGTGATTGGTGGGTTATGAGAATTTTCACTCCAGAGAGTTAAATGTTAAAAGGTGTCTCTGAGTTGGAATAAAATGTCTTCTTTAAAGCCTTTTCCATGGTGCGTATTCCACAGTGCTTGGATTCCTTTGGCCAAAGGCATTGATGGCAGTAAATCAAAACCAAGATAAAACCAAAAAAAAAAGCACGCACACACACATACACACACACACGCATGTGTGTGTGTGTGTGTATGTGTGTGTGTGTGTGTGTGTATCCACACACATACAAACCATGAAGTCTGATTTGTGTTGGACATCTACTCCTAGGCACAGGGCCTGCCCTGGAGTGTGGTTGATATACTCAATGTCACTCTACAGGAGAAAACTAATTTCCCAGAAGCTATCATTTGCAAGTAGCTTCTTGGCTGGAACAGAACTTTGTGCCCCGTTCCCCTCCCTCACGCTGGAATTCTGTCTTGTTTGAACGTGCGCAGGCATTGTGGGAGCTATTGATGCTGTGAGTTTGTATGCGCACTAGCCCAGTCATATCTGGAAGATTCTGTTTCCCTGGAGTCATCCACCACCTGTGGCTCTTACCATCTACCCACCTCCTCTTCCACACAGTTCCCTGAGCTGCAGGAAGAGGTGTGATACCCACATCCTGTTCAGGACTGAGGAACACACAGTATTTAACAGGCAGGTGCACAGACCTATAGGAGAGGAAGGTGAGGTTCAAAGAACTCATAAATCTCACTACCTGATGGAAGGAGGGAAATACAAGACCAGCACTGTCATGTGCTGTGGAGGGAGACGGGGGCGGGAGGGGGGGGAGAGGATGGAGGGAAGGAGGGAGAGAGGGAGAGAAGAAGGAAGGGAGGGAGAGATGAAGAGAAGAAAGGTGGGAAGAGGGGGGACAGGAGAGAGAAACTACACATGGGAGAGGAAGAGTTTGCGCTCCCAGTCCCAGCTCAAGTCCTGCATGTACTTTTTCATATAACAAGGCTTAGATCATCCATATTTCAACACATCTGTCATATCCAAGCGTGTAGCACAAACACCGAATTTTGCACATTTAAATTTTAAAGATTTTTTTATTTGTGTTTGTGTGTATGTGTTCGAGAGTGCAGTGACCACAGAGGATATAAAAAGGCTTCAGATGGCCCTGGAGCTAGAGTTACATGGGATTGGGACCCACCCAACAGGGATGCTAGGAACTGAGCCTAGGTTCTCTAGAAGAGCAGGAAGTGCTCCTAACCATCTCTCCAGCCCAAAATTCTAAAAATGCAACGCTTACCACTGAATAATAATAAATATTATCCAATGTTTATTGTATCAGAAAAATGACCTCCAAGTGCACCTATAATCATCTGATGAACTGGAAATAAATGATTGCTAGAGAAAGAGAGTGGGGGAGAGGGAGAGGGAGACAGAGAAAGACAGAGAGAATGAGGAAGAGAGGTGGAGCTTAGAAGGAGGACATCCTATGAACCACTAATGTGTTCTCAGTGTAGAACTACTGGATATTCATTTGCAAAAGCAATTAAACCTGCACACAGAGCTTATGCTTAAATGTCAAGTATAAAACTGTAAAACTCGTAGCAGAAGATAGCCTAGTCGGCCATCACTGGGAAGAGAGGCCCCTTGGTATTGCAAACTTTATATGCCCCAATACAGGGGAATGCCAGGGCCAAGAAGCAGAAGTGGGTGGGTAGGGAAGCAGGGTGGAGGGAGAGTATAGGGAACTTTTGGGATAGCATTTGAAATGTATATAAAGAAAATATCTTAAAAACAAAACAAAAAACTGTAAAACTCCCAGAAGATACCCCAAGGGAAAAGATTAGGTAACTGGGTTTGGTGATGACCAGCCAGGCACAGCACTAAAAGCAAGTTCCATGAAAGACACAGTTAACAAACTGGATTCCTGTAGAACTTTTCAAAACTTTTGTTCTATGAAAGGCATTGTCAAGATAGAAGACACACCACAAACTCAGAAAAATATTTGCATATCTAAGTACTTGATAAAGGACTATTAACCAAACTATAAGGACTTCCATTACTCATCTATCTGAGTGATGAAATTCCAAACCACAGAGGCTGCAGCAGAGGCAGCAGACCCCCTGAGGCTGTGAGCTATGGTAGCCCAGCAACAACAGACTAACCTGGCTCATGGCTTCCTGGGCCCCAGGACCCAGCTTGAACCCAGAGCTCCTGCCATGTGGCCAAGCTCAGACAATGAACTTCCGTCAATACAGGGCTCCACCCACTGTAGCATTCGGTGAAGATGCTGCCTTTGGTGGAGTCTCTCAGTGCAACTCTTCAGCTTATGAGACAAATAACGGAAAAGATGAGGACGTTTAACATTATTGATTGAACAAGGTGTTTCAGCAATCGGCAAAATGCAGTTTGAGAATTATACGGCCCTGGCTTTTGAGCAGCTTTGTAACTGCCAAGAACAGCTTTCATTCTGGGATCTTTCCAACTGGGAGGACCTCACCATGGAGAGGAAATGAGGCTGGGTCGGCCATGGAACCCCCTTCCATTCCCTGAAGCCTCCCCCACACCCACTTCTCATTACCTGGAGATCAGAGGTCAAAGGACTTCTGTTGTCCTGCATAGAGGGGAAAATAGTGTATGTTTTTTGGACCTAAGACTAACTGAACTAACTAACCATAGATCAAGCTCATAGCTGTCTCTGCAGAGTTTGCATCTCTTCCTGCTAAGACCTTACTGCCGGCTGCCCCCCCAGGCGTGAGGCTCTGCCCTCCACATCCAACCGGCCAAGGAGTTCTGGGGATTCCTCCATTTGTGCCTTACTTCCAAACCTCACTGTCAACACTCAGGCCTCCCCTGCCTTCTATCTGGGACTTTGGCCAACATATCTTAGCACCATCTTCCCTTCATCCAGGCCTTACTCTGTGGCCAAATCTGTCTCTTCGCAGCATCCTTCTGTGTCTGTGAGTTTGCATTTGGACCTGGTGTTTTGCTATGTCACCCACAACTCCCTGTCTTCCTTCCAAATCCATCACGCAAGACTCTAATTTGACATCTAAATCACACCTTTTTATTTTATTTTTTAAGATTTATTTATTATATGTAGTTACTCTATAGCTGTTTTTTTAGACACACCAGTGGAAGGCGTCAGATCTCATTACGGATGGTTGTGAGCCACCATGTGGTTGCTGGGATTTGAACTCAGGACCTTTGAAAGAGCAGTCAGTGCTCTTAACCACTGAGCCATCTCTCCAACCCTAAATCGCACCTCTTACCTGAGTCTGCGCTCCCTTAGCTAGATTTTAATGGCAGAAGGAGCAGTTGTGGGTTCTCTGGAAAGCTCACACATACAGCGGGCACCAGCCCACAAGCTCCCCTGGGGCCCTGACAGCTTTCTTCTGCTTCTCTGAGGCTATAAGAAACCTCGCAGGCAGGCAGACAGCGCTCCACCGCGTGCTAATGAGGATGGATCCAATGTGAAATCTCAGAACGAATTGGGCAAGACAAGGCCTCTGGCCATATTGATTGCTGGTCGCCTCTCCGTGCTCACTCGCTTTTAGCGGGGCTGTAATGGCTCCACTTAGATTGCTGCCGCTATTTTCTCCCCACACACCGATGTTTACTTAAGCCTAACCTTTCTAATAGATGCGCACCTCCCAAGCTCCTTCTACCTTTGTTCTGTCCACCATCTCTTCCCACGGCCGTGGCAGTGCGTTCCCTGCCAGCAGCCTTAATGTTACATAATTCTTTCATTGACTTCAATTTTCCCCAACCCCAGCTTATTAGCTATGACATGTGCCGTACAGGCTGAAGACCTGTATTATCTTTAAAAATGCATATTATGCGGTCTCATAATAAAAATCTATCTGCCATCCATTCTAAAGACCTTCCTTCTACACAAATAGCTTGAATATAAGATGAATAAATCAAACAAATTCCAGTTCAATAGCTGTGTTTTAACTAATTACCATTCTAGTGAAGGTGCTGATCTCCCATCTAGCATTCACTTTATTAATATGAACAGATGAGCACAGATGTTTGTATACACCTTTTTATTTCTATGAGCAAACCCTTGTGCCATGAAAACAGAACAAATGAGGCCCTTGGCTTCATCCCACCTGATACCTGAATTAGCAAGCCTGGGCGTTCCTGAGTTTTGTAGCCACAACAGAGTGCGCCCATCTGCCATGGGATGAGATGAGAACGAGAGCGAGAGCGAGAGAGCGAGAGAGCGAGAGAGCGAGAGAGCGAGAGAGCGAGAGAGCGAGAGAGCGAGAGAACGAGAGAGCGAGAGAGAGAGAGAGAGACAGAGACAGAGCAAGAGAGAGAAAGCAAGAGAGAGCGAGAGAGCGAGAGCGAGAGCGAGAGAGAGAGAGAGAGAGAGAGAGAGAGAGAGAGAGAGGTGATTCGTGTGAACTTTCCCTCCAGGTCATCTGAATTAATCCACCTTTGACCGGCAGTGGAGTTCAGAGCGTGCCTTACTAAGGTAAATTTACCAGCCAGTACCCAGTTTCATACACCTCAATTTCAGGCGATTTGGAACCAGGAAGGCATTGGGGCTTCTCTTGCAGAGGGAGAGGGACCACGTCTGTGCACATGTCATGCTGGGCTTGCTCAGCGTTCTGGCTTCAGCCCCCTCGAGCTGGGAGCACATGGCACAGTGTCTGGATATAAGCAGCAAACTCATCTTAATCCTCCTGGCCCAGCACAACGATCAGCTCCCTTCAGCAGTCGTCTCTCTGCCCTCCGCACCAAATTTGTTGGTTATTTGTTGGAAAGCGCTTCTGTTGTTCCTCCTTTCGCTGCGGTGTGCCCATGGCTGTTTGGCATCCACCCAGCTCTGCTGTGTTCTATCAGCAATGCTCTTTTCTGGGTCCCTTCGTGTTCATTTATTAACTTCTATCTCTCCTGCCCAAGTACGTGGACAGTGAGTTGTCACTCGCAAAAGGCGACGGCTCCTAAATGCATAACCGCGGCTCACTGGTCCGTGAACTTGTATTCTTTAAAAGTATTTCCAACCTCGTCTTTTACCTGTGAACTCTCTGACCTCCTCTTCAGAGGTGCATCAGGGTTCCCAGATGCCACCTTTGGACTTTGTGATGAGTTGTCTCTGTATCTTGCTTGCATTGGGGAGTAGTTATTGTGTTATAAAAAGATAAAGAGAGAAGGCTATGTTCTATGGGGTTTGGTGAGGTGTGGGGGAAGGGGATGCCTCAGTGGGCCCATGCCAAGACATCCCTTCCCTGTGAGGGACCAACGACACCACTGAATAGAGTATATTCAGGGCATGGAGAGGGGAGTTAAGAGGGTAGTAGAGGCAGAAAAAGAGAGAGAGAGAGAGAGAAGTGGAGGCCAGCCATGAGCATGAGTGGAGAGAGATGGAGAAGGGAATGGGAAGAGAGGGGGAAAGGGGCAAGGAGACAAAGCAGGAGCAAGAAAGGAAGAGCAAGAGAGTGAGGAGGGGGCAAGCAGCCCCTTTTATAGTGGGTCAGGCCTACCTGGCTGTTGCCAGGTAACTGTGGGGCAGAACTTAGACAGAATGCTAACAGTAGTGAGGGAAAAAGAGGCTGAGTGACCGGACCAGCCATTTGTTTAAGCTCACTGATCGATTGCTGGTCTGATTCTCTCTGTGCCCTGTTTGACTATGAGGGCTTCAAAGATGCCACCTTGTACCAATCTTTTGCCTCTTTAATCCCTGCTCTGTTCATTGGGTCTCTGAGCAGCTTTTAGTTGCACTGGGTGGCAGTAAACTGTGGGAGACACTCAGGTTTCGTTTTGTAGCCTGCTTGGTTGAGGGCAATGTCTGCATCCTCCTTTTGGAGGACAGTAGTTCCCAGGATTCTCCTGGAGCATCCCTCACCCTACATTTTGAAGACTCCAAGGTGATTTTGATTAGGTAAATTAGGCTTGTAGATATTTACTCTATTTGACATTTGAACCCAAGATCTTTTCAAGTAGTTATTTGTTGGGCTGACTCTGTGATCATGTAAAGGGGTAGCCATAAGAGCAGAGGTAGAAGCTACTCATGGACTCAACAATGCAGCCTTCCTCTCCTCTCACTTAGACACTGCCAGGCTAGATGAAACCATGTCAGCAACACACATCAACGCTGCACCCCAGGAAGGACACATCCCTGAGGAAGCCTAGCATCATGGTACACTCCCACGTTAGGAGCGCCAGTAGTTGGTTTGACATGATTGACTCTATTCTGATGTAGGCTGCCCCTTTATGTGGCCTTACTTGCTTGGGGGTGGGGTTGCTCAGGCATCAGTCCTATTGAACACCCCCCCCAGGGGTTTATTTCATATCTGACACAACCCATCAGCCTGTGTAACATTTAAGAGCCCTGTTGACAGCAAAGGAGATATGACACATGACTCTCCGGCATCTCACATGGCTCTGTCCATCATTAGAAGAATACGTGACTGAGCAGCTAGTTTGGATAGCATCCCTGACATAGATTGGTACACTCTGTGAGACACAGTTTCCATGCTAAATCAGCAGTCTGTAATGCTGTCCTCCCCAGGATAGGTGCATGTTCCAGGAGCAGGCAGAGGAGTAGGGATATCCTCACTCACCTCGGGTGCCTGCACCTGTAGCTCTCTGAGTGAGCCATGTCTGGCACTTAAAGGAGCCACAGCTACTGGTAGACATGAGAAGAAACACAGTAAACTTTCAACACTCTGCCACCAGGACTTTGTCTATGCCAAGACACCAGACATGAAAACAGGATCACTGTTTTGACAGAGGCAACAGACCCTAGTCAGCAGAAGGGGATCAAGTTGCTGTTATAAATAGAGGCAAGAAGCAATATCTCTGGCATCTAAGTGAGCCACTTGGGCATCTCCAATTACCTGCCTTTACCAACTGGTCAGTAAATGGGCAAGTCCATGTCCTGGTTAGGATTTTGGCAACTTGATATAAGCCAAGAGTTATCTGAAAAGGGGAACCTCACTTGAGAAAATGCCTTCCTCAGATTGGCCATAGGCAGGTCCATAGGGCATTTTTCTTGGTTAACTATTAATGGGGGAAGGCCCAGCATTCTGTAAGTGGTGCATCCTGGGCAGGTGGGTGATATAAGAAAGCAAACTGAACAAGCCATGGGGAGCAAGCCAGCAAACAGCACCCTCTACGGCATCTGCTTCAGTTCCTGCCTCCAGGTTTCTCCAGGTGCCTTGAGTTCCTTTGCTGATTGATTTTGATGCAGAAGCCAGATAAAACCTTTGCTTCCCATGATGCTTCTGGTGAGGGTCCTTACCACAGAAATAGACACTCTATTAGGATAGTGCAACATCCATGGCCCAAGAAGCAAATGCAAGTGAGGACTTGTTATCCCTTGGGTGAAGGTCTGGGTTGTCCCTGCATACGCCTGTTGGCACAGCTGAAGTGCCAGGTGAGGCTCAGGGTAGGTAGAAAAGGAACAGAGGAAAGAGGGAATGAGAAAATTGTAGCAGCAGGAACCATGAGCCCCCATGATATTCAGACTCACCAGAGTCCTAAGGGACAGAATCCCAAGACCTGTGAAGACAAAGGCTCCAAGAAAGTCAAGCTGTCGACAGCTGTAGAGTGCTAGCCATTAAAATCCCCTAGCCAGGGATGGAAGGACATTCACTCAACTTGCTAGAAATGTGGTTCAATAATACTTATTAGCTGTCATAATCCTTAAGAATGACTTTGGCTGGGCTGATGAAATGTCTCAGCTGGTAACAGAGCTTGTGGTCAAGCCTAGTAACCTAAGTTCGATTCCTAGGACCTGTGTAATGGAAAGAGAGAACTTACTTCTGAAAGTTGTTCTCTGACACACATACACACACACACACACACACATCATACAAACACACATATACAAACACACATACAGATACACAGACACACACATACTATACACACACACATATACAAACACACATTCAGATACACAGACACACACACACACCATACACACACACATATACAAACACACATACAGATACACAGACACACACACACATAGACATATAAACAAATACATATACACACACCATACACACATACACATACACTCTTCAGCAGGAAAATACTGGTTTGCTCACAATCATGTCTCTTTTCTGAAACAGTTCAAATCTCATGACAGGTCCACATGGGGGACAAGCCAATGGCCACCCAGTTTCAGATCCCCTCATGGGCTTGGGTGACATAACTGCTGTTAGATTCCTCCCTTTTTCTGCCCTGCTCCCTTCCCTCCCACCACAGAGGCTCACCCTAAGCTGCTGACTCCTGCATACTTGACTCAGTGTCCCCAGGAGTCCAATTTGCATCCCAGCCTGAGGGGCCAGCTGCAGTCCCACACTGCTTTGCATTGTTCATCCCAGCCTGGGAGGCATTTGAGTCCCCCACCCCCACCCCCACCCCCGTGAGTCTGAGACACCCACTGACCTTAGAAGTCACTAGCTACACTCACTGGACACTTTCTATAGAAGGTGCTTCTATCACAGGCTTCCCTGTACTAGAAAGACCATGGCTGGGCATGAGAGATGGCTTAGCAGTTAAAAGCACTGGCTGCTCTTTCAGAGGACCTGGGTCCACTTCCCAACACCCTCAGGATGTCTCAAAACTGTCCTTAATCAGTTTCATAGGATCTGACACCCTTGCCTGGCCCCAATGGACACTGTATGGATATGGTGCACATATATAAATGCCAGAGAACAAAAAGCATCTGTACACATAAAATAAATGAATAAACACTAAAGGTTTCATTAACAAATATGATGTGAGTGGAGAAGAAGTTGACAAAGACAGCCCAGGAGCTTCACACTGTAGCTTTACTGTAGATAAGTCTCACTTTTACCTGTAGTTAAGGGGGCATGGAATTCTGGGAGATACTAAGATAAGAGGAATAAGGCCGGGCGTGGTGGTGCACGCCTTTAATCCCAGCACTCGGGAGGCAGAGGCAGGTGAATCTGAGTTCGAGGCCAGCCTGGTCTACAAAGTGAGTTCCAGGACAGCCAGGGCTATACAGAGAAACCCTGTCTCGAAAAAAACCAAAAAAAAAAAAAAAAAAAAAAAAAAAAAAAGATAAGAGGAATATACAAAATAACTCTCAAGACTATACTTTCAGGGATCATTTCTATAGTCCGTTACAAAGTAACTCTCTGCAGAGCCTGGACTAGCATTAAACTCACTCTGTAGCGCAGGCTGGCCTTGAAACTGGGGTGGGTTTTCCTGCTCAGTCTCCTGAGTAGCTGGGACTATGGTAATGCACTACCTCACCTGGCTTTTCCCTGATTCTGATTTATGTAAAGCACTTTGAATTCTGTGTGCTGCTAACACTTAAAGGTTAAGTCAACCCCTCCATCCTTTTTCCCCTCCCACTGTTTTTCCCCCCTTAGTGAGATAAAAATTTTATTTTAAGCGACACACTGAAAGAAGTTAAAAATTAATTTGGAGAAATGACTACGGAATTCCAGGAATTAGTGAAGCTCGACAAGTCACACTGGGTGACCTTTCTGTTTTTTCCAGCAGACAGTCCAGATGGCGAGGTTTTCCAGGGCTGCACTTTGTGGGATGTCTGCTTGATTGTTTTTCCAAACTCGGAAAGAGGAAAACACACATATTTGTTAAAACAATAAAACCCCAACATCTTCAGTTAAAAGCAAGACTTGATCTTGCTGTGAGAACTAGTCACTTTGTATTTGCCAAGATTTTTTTTTTAATTTAATGTACCGCTCTTGTGTGTTTGTTTATTTTTATTTCACACACCTTCAGTGTGCAGACCTGTCTCTAAACTCTCAAGGATTCCAGGCATCTCCTCCACAACGTGTCCTGGCTCTAGGGTATGCATTTCCTTGTGTCTTCATGTGTACCTCCCCCACAGACACTGAGTGCCAAGAGTCCAGGGGCCATGTCTGCTTTGCCTCCTGCAGTCACCCAGGCTTCACATAAGGCCTGGCTGAGAGGAACTACATATAACAGGCTTTGACAGGTGGTCACAGTTAACCTTTACCATGGCCATGTGCAAGAGTACAAGGGAAAGTCGTGAGGCTGCAAGTGCAGAGAGCACTCAGGCAGGAGAGCCAGCCAGGGAGTATCTCACCTCTGTCTGCAGCTCATCTCCTATCACCAGGACTACTGACTACTGACTCTCTCTCAAGCACAGACACGGGACCCAGCTGATGCTCAGCTGTGAATGGGGTGCTGTGATTCCCCTGACTTCTTCCTCTCCATCCACACTGAACACTGCCCAGTGTTCTCCAGCACTTGACATCATGTGACCCTTTGCCTTCCTTCTAACCTCTTACCCTTCCCACCCTATCCCTACCCTCTCTATGCAAGTAAATCTCAACCCCTAAACTTGTAATTATTCCTGGACCTGGTGAGACAGTCACATAGAGACATGTTTAGTACTAACACTCCCAGATTTAGCCCCCCCCCCAATTAAGTCTGTTCTTAAGTGACAAACCACACTCACTAGGCTTGCTGGAGATATCAAATTTGATAGATACAGAGTAAGGTCCAATCTGAGAGAACAGCAAACATTCACAGAGTGACTGAGTTGCCAGCATGTCTTCCCAGTTTGTCTCCTTTGATCCTCATGGCTTGTGGAGGTGAGAGAGTACACAACCATGGTCTTTTTTTTTTCTTTTTTTTTTTTTAAGATTTATTTATTATATGTAAATACACTGTAGCTGTCTTCAGACACACCAGAAGAGGGCATCAGATCTCATTACAGATGGTTGTGAGCCACCATGTGGTTGCTGGGATTTGAACTTAGGACCTTTGGAAGAGCAGTTAATGCTCTTAACCACTGAGCCATCTCTCCAGCCCAGCTGTGGTCTTTCTAATATAGGGAAGCCTGTACTATTTGTTTGCTTTCCTAGGGCTACACATGAGGAAGGGAAGGGTGCTAGGGCCACACACCTCTAAGATGACTGCTGTCTTCAAACCATGACTTAATATTAGTCCTGTCATTATGGAAACCAGTGCAGTCACCAAGAATATGAAGAACAAATTTCCATGTGATCCAGCAATTCCCAGTCCCAAAGGAAAATAACTCAGTACATCAAAGGGCAGTTTCACTCCCATATTTATTGAAGCTTTGTTCTCAACAGCCAGGATAACAGTCCATCAACAGATGAGTTAAGAAATGCAGAATGCAGACACAGCCGGGTGGTGGTGGTGTACGCCTTTAATCCCAGCACTTGGGAGCAGGCAGATTTCTGAGTTCGAGGCCAGCCTGGTCTACAGAGTGAGTTCCAGGACAGCCAGGGCTACACGGAGAAACCCTGTCTCAAAAAACCAAAAAAAAAAGAAAAGAGAAGAGAAGAGAAGAGAAGAGAAGAGAAGAGAAGAGAAGAGAAGAGAAAATGCAGACACCATGGAACAGTCTCTTTAAAAGAAGGCAATTGTACAACTAGAGAGATGGCTCAGTGGCTAAGAGCACTGGCTTTTGCAGAGATAAAGGTTCAATTCCCAGCACCCACATGGTAAATTATAACCATCTGTAACTCCAGATCCAGGGGATCTGACACCTCTTCGGGCCTTTGTAGGCTGCACCATGTGGTGCCCACACATTCAGAAAAACACCCATTCACATAAGATAAAAATAAAAAGAGAGAACACAGTTTTGCCCTTTGTAAAAAATGTGGACTAGCATGAGGGATGTTAGAGTGAATAGAAAACCCAGGTGGAGAAGAATAAGTACCGTCTGGTCTTATTATACAGGGCTCTGAACATGGTAAGCTCAGAGAAGCAGCGAGTGCTGGGGTGTTGCCAGCAGTAGAGGGAGGAATGTATGCAGTACAGAGTACAAAATTTCAGTTATTCAGGAGGCATGAGCATATTGAAATGTTCTATAGGATGGTCACTGTAATAAATAGTAAGCTGCATGTCCTTGGGGACTCTTCATCTCCTCAAAAAAAAAAAAAAAAAAAAAAAAAAAAAAAAGAAGGGAACCTCAAGAGTCACTAAAGGGCCTTTTAAATTGTCCTTTTTTAATACCTAAAATATTGTAATATTTAAACTAAAAACATTTCTGCATGTTATAAAACACTACCCAAATGCTTTCTAAATTCAAAGTTAAAGCTAATATTAAAAGAATCCAGGCTAATTGAAATGTAGGTAGTAATGCTTTCTAGAACATTGACTGAACACTGAGTACTCTTCTAAAACCTGGGGACAGCTAGCAAGCAAGATGATGAGACTCCTACCCAACGAGCAGAGCTTTCTAACAGGCCAAATCCTTTCTGGAGGAGTCTGTATACATCCTCAAATCTGTGGTGGTCATGAATCTATCATTAGGGAAGTGATATCTTGATATAGCTTATCCCTAGGTTAAGACACATACACATACAGAGAGAGAGAGAGAGAGAGAGAGAGAGAGAGAGAGAAAGAAAGAGAGAGAGGCACAATTTCTCTAAACACCAGAAACTTTTTTTTTTTTTTTTTTTTTTTTTTTTGGTTTTTCAAGACAGGGTTTCTCTGTATAGCCCTGGCTGTCCTGGAACTCACTCTGTAGACCAGGGTAGACTCAAACTCAGAAATCCGCCTGCCCCTGTCTCCCGAGTACTGGGATTAAAGGCGCACGCCACCACGCCTAGCTCAGAAACATTTTTAATGTATTATTTTTTATCACTTCTTTGTATTTCTAGATGCAAAGAAATGTCAAAAGAAGGTAGATCAAAGGAAACCTGTAAGCTTTCTAGGCAACATATTCAGGGATTTGATTGAGAATCTTCCCCACAGGCTCAGATGTTTAAACACATGGCCTCCAGTAGGTGGCGATATTTGAGGAGGTCTGTTGCCTTTTTAGAGGAAGTATGCTGCTGAAGGACTTCCAGGCGACTCTCTCTGCTTTGTGCTTATGATTGAAGTGCTTCCTGCTCCTGCCAGCACACTTGCTACCACAGCTCATGCCACAATGGACTCATCCTCTGGAACCATGAGTCCAACAAACTCTTTGCTTCTGCAAATCTCCCTGGTTGTGGGATTTTTATCACAGCAGCCGAAAAACAACCAATACCATCTGCTAAGGACATACCTGACACAAGCCACCTCTGCCTCAATCTATCTTCAGAGATTCACAAAGACGCCTACTTTGTCATGACACTGAAAATAACATGTGACCATTTCTAACATACCCAGCATGCACCACACACACACACACACACACACACACACACACACACACACACACAGCAGCAGCAGCAGCAGCAGCAGCCTCTGAAACCCTTAGCATTTATCTTCACCTCTCTTCACCTGTTACTGTTCAATTCCATTTGATTTTTTACTCCTCACAGAGCCTTAGGTTGCCTTTCTGTCTGTCTTCCCTGAATTTCACAATTGCTTCCAATTTAATATCCACTAGGAATTTAATTAGAGTTCTGTTAGCAGCTACCTTTTCTAGACCATTAATGAGGCTCTTAGATCAAATGTAATAAAGTCCCTGGAGCAGACATCAGACTTTGCTATTAATCATTGTTTGCTTCCCTTTGTCTGTGCTCAGACTCAGTGTGTATGACCACTCCCATCAACTACCTCACTGGGAAAATAAAAATCAGTAGAGTGGCCTCAGAAAGCTGTGGGGAGGACTCTGGGAGTTTCTGGACCATGGTGTCAAGGCTTACTTCAAGCCTGATTTCTACTAGGGAGAAAAAAAGAATAGCTGGCATCAATAGGGAACTTTCCAGAGAACAAAGAAAGATGTCCAATAATGCAAATCAATAAGCCTGGTGGGATAAATTTAAACATCATTCTGATCATATATACCATCTGCAAATAAGGAGGGATTCATGGACCTTATATTCCAATTTCTTTTTTTCTTTTTTCTTTTTTTTTTTTTTTTTGGTTCTTCGAGACAGGGTTTCCCTGTATAGCCCTGGCTGTCTGTCCTGGAACTCACTTTGTAGACCAGGCTGGCCTTGAACTCAGAAATCTGCCTGCCTCTGCCTCCTGAGTGCTGGGATTCTAACTCTATTCAAAGATCCTCTGCAGCCTTAATACTCAGAATATGGTTGCCTAGAAGTCTGTTAGAAAAACGGAATCTGGGTTCCTACCCAAGTATTTACATCTTAATATGACCATATGTGTGTGTGTGTGTGTGTGTGTATGTATATATGTATGTGTATATATATAAATAAATTTAAGAGTCATTAATCTAGCTGATCTGAGAATTAGTAAGTAAACAAACCCATAGTGTATGTGTGTGTGTATGTGTTAAGTGTGTATGTATGTATGTGTGTGTATGTATATATATGTGCATGTGCATGTGTGTGCATATTGTGTGTATGTGTGTCCATATGTGTGTGTGTATGTCTGCATATGTATGTATTGTGTGTATGTGCGCATGTGTGTATATATATATATATATATGTGTGTGTGTGTGTGTGTGTGTGTGTGTGTGTGTATGTATATATTGTGTGTATGTATATGTGTTTATTCATGTGTGTTCGTGTATGAGTCTGTATAAGTGTGTATGTATGTGTGTATATGTGTATGTATGTCTATGTTGTATGTTGTGTTTGTGTGTGTGTGTATATGTATGTGTATGTGTGTTTGTAGAGGGCGTACATGCATGCACATGTGTAAGAGGTGGAGAGGTACCCAGGTACTAGAGCATTCAAATCTCATAAGCACAATAGCTTTTTAAGAGATTGTTCTAGAAATACAGGGCGAGCTCTCACCTCTCTCATTGAATCTTGACAGGATCCTCTCAGTTCTTCATTGTGCCCCCTTCCTGATCTTTAGGTCACTTGGCTTCCCACTCATTCTCTACGTGGGTACTGGAAAGCCACGTAGAGAAGGGTTGAGATTTAATCTCATTGAAACCCAGGTTCTGCAAGAATAGATGTTTGCACCACAGCCAGGGCCTGCATGTGGAGGTTTCTTACACATAGACCAGGCATCCCAGGGCTTGTGAGTTCAACTTTCACTGAAGGTCATAGCATACTTGGGGCTCACCTGGGTCTCTAGTTTCTGCACAGCTGTCTGAAAATCAGACAGCTGCATGTTCTCCTGAGTCTGCTGCAGGGATGTTCCGATGAGCAGAGTCTCCTCTGTTCCTCAGTGTTTTCCAGATTGGTCCCTGCAGGATGCCCAACCACAGATATTTCCTTCAAAAATCCTTCTAAAGTACACATTGTCTTCGATTTAAAACAACAACCACAACAAAAGAACTAATTAAAAATCATTACATGTTTCCTAACTAGATTAGAGTCTTCTCAGTGAGCAGAGCCCATGTCTCTTACACCTTTGGGGAGGCAACAAGTAACAATTAGAGCCACCAAGGAGCTGTGTATCTTAGATACTCAGACTCTGGGAGCCTCTTGGTCCTCTGCAATGAAGTGGAAATAAAAACCTAAGAATTAAAAAAGAAACAAAAGGGTAAATGCAAAGAGAGCGCTCAGTCAGCTCTGTGAAGGACAATTGAGTTCATTGTCACAGAAGTCAGATGAGCTTGCAGCCCCACGAGCTCCAAAAGGAAGAAGACAGTAACAGGGCTGCCCTCGTGATAAAATAGGAAGCCTGGCTCCCCTGGTACCCATCATTTGATTCCACTTTGCTTCTGACAATTTGAGAGACAGACAGACAGACAGACAGAGCGCAACAGAGAACAGAGAGCAACAGAGAGAGAGATAAGAGAGGGGGGGAGAAGAGAGAGAGAGGACGAGCAAGCCTGGGGAAACAACTGCAGCATAATGACGTAATGAAAACTGAAAGACACAACACGTTTTCATTCCCCTATTCCCTGGAGTGGAAGCAGTTTCTCTCAGAGACTGAGTCCTCTCCTGTGAGACGGGGGTGGGGTGGGGGAGGGGGAGGGCATTGAGCATCCCAAGAGGAGGGAAGTGGGAATGGATGGGGTGTAGATAAGATTCCCAATGCACACAGGGAAGTGAATGAAATAGAAGATAATTAGATGCTTTTGAAATACCTACGTGTCTTCTAAAAACCAGGAGAAAATGCCAGTTGAATGCAGCTGACAGATTGTATCTTGTTGCCTAGCACCAGTCTGGAGTGACTAGGTGTTGCTAGGCAACCCATCCTCCTGGGCTTGGTGATGCAGCAAACACTAGACAGTTGCTTTACCTCCATTACCCTGGCCCTTGAAACATTCTCATCTGCAAGATTCACACCTGATTAATGTTTCCTAGGGACTTTTCTCCCTCCTCCCCTCACCATTCAGGCAGGGCACTGCAATGTGCAGGGTTTTCCATGCCCAGGCAAGCCTGGCCTGAAGAAGGTCTCACAGCAAAAACCAAATGGTTCTCTAAAGACTAGCCCGCCATGCTGGGATGGGAGCCTGGGCTCCAGAGTGGAGGGCAGGAATCTGAATCAAATTCCCATCAGCACCAAAGGCGGATTAGCCTGGTACTTATCAGAGTATCCTGTGCCAGACTACAAAGTGGCCCTGGTTTATTGTCATCACCCTAAATTCTTTGGTCTGGGGCATGCTCCTCTCTGTGAGGGAGCTTTCTGTAACTGATGATGAGGTTTGAGAGATGACTGAAAATACCCTCCTCTTATCCTATGAGTTAGAAAACAAAGATTTTTATTCTGCCTTTCTTCTGTCTGTTCCTGTTCACTTACTATGAAGTCTATCAGAATCCTGATGGACTCCTTAGCTGGGCTGTATGCTCATTCTGACTCCCGAGGAAGCCCTGGTGATAAAGATACACAACCACATCCAGCTCATGTTGTGCACGGGAAAGATGCGCTCTGCTATGACTAGGCATCAGGTGTACCTGCAACGTCAGAGTTAACATGGCGGGGCAGTCACTTTCACTCCAATCAGGGCATGCCTTTGTCTCCCCAACCATTCCCACAGCCTCATGCTGTAACACACATGAGGCAAGATCGTATACTGCTTCAGGAGAAAACTGCCGAGCATGGAAGGAGCATTTTTCGTGCCAAAAACTCAGTTGCAAAAGAAAGAAAACTCTACTCAGACTAACTCAGTTTTGAATTGCGGTTCAGTGCTGACTGACTGGAAGAGAGATCACTGTCCCAGAACTCAGGGGGGCTTTAGGGGAACCTGGAAAACAGAAAGAAGGATCTCTGTGTTAATCAGCTTCCCATGACTATGACAAAGCACTTGGTGCTGTCAAAGTATAGGGAAGAAAGGTTTATTTCTGCCTCCTGCTTTCAAAGCCTTTAGTCAGTCATTGCTTGTGGTGACATATATAACATGACAGTATGTGGTAGAGGAGGCTGCTCAGCTCATGAAACTGAGAAGGAAATGAGAAAAGGAAGGCTCTAGGGTCCCCTTCCAGGACATGTCTCAATGTCCTGGTTTAAAGACCCTTAAGTGTCCTAACCTAAGCAGTTTAGGGAAGGAACAGCTTATTTGGGCTCACAGTGGCAGGGCATTGTCCATCTGCCAGGGAAGGCCCAGCACTGGGAGCTGGGGATTTCCAGCCATACAGTGATCACAGTCAGGAAGCAGAGAGAGAGGGGCAACCGCTGGTGTTCAGCTTATTTTCTTTCCAGTCAACCTCAGCTGAACATCTCTGGAGATACTCCAACAGACACATCCAGGGGTATGTCTCCTGAGTGATTCTAAACCAGGCAAGCTGTCTGCAAAGATTAACCAGGACAGGCCTCTCCCATACAAGACTTCTCTGTGCTACCAGCTACGACCTCCAAGCCAAGCCAGCTGCTGGTCATCCCCATGGGATCTAGCCAGAGCTCCTCTCACCACCACCACCACCACCACCACCACCACCACCCCAGCCCGGGCTAGATCCAGTCAGGGACGAGGGGGGGGGGCGTGCAGTACTCCATTCTCAGCTCTTCCAGGGCTCCCAGCGGCACCTAAGTGCCCAAGAGCCTGAGAATCAGCCCCGACCTCCCTGCAGGTCCATGGACCCCCGAGTCAGCTCTGGCTGTCCCCGGGACCTCAGACTGCTCCCCACCACCTGAGCGGTGTCCCGAAGCTTCCCATAGCCCAACACCCGCCCGGTGATGGCGTGGGGTAAGCACAGTTAAAACTCCTGTGTCCCACCTACCCAAGCAGACCAAGCCCTGTGGCAGAGCGGACGCGGGACCCCATTGAGGCAGAAACTGAAGCAGAGGCCACGGAGGGGTGCTGCTTCCTGGCTTGCTTGTCATGGCTCAGTCTGCTTCCTTGTATCACCCAGGACCACCTTCCTAGGGACGGCAACAAACCCACCGTGGTCTGGATTCTCCCACATCAAACGTCAATCAAGAAAATGTACCACAGATTTGCTACAGGGCTACCTGATGGTATCATCTTTCTCAATTGGGGTTTCTTCTTCCCAGATTATTCTGGCCTATGTCAAGGTGACGAAAAGAGGAAAACCACACCCAACCAGCATAGGCATATTCATATATAATTTAAATAAACCACTCGTAAAATGGCACATGCTTAGAATGTAGTCTGTGCTCTGATGGTCTTGCTTCTTGGCTACTCTGTTTCTTTTAAATGCTGGTTGTAATCCACTCAGCTTAGTTTTTAAGAAGCCACCCCTAAGTCACAGCCTATGGCTTGAAAAACATTATCTTAAACCCATCTGAAGGAGATGGTACCACCTGTGGACTTTCTGAGAAACAGAATGCAAAGGAAGTTCAGCATTTCAGATTTCTGGTCATTGACATCACCCAGCTTGCCAATGGACTGCCTGGAGAAGCAGGCATCCTCAGACCCTGCTAGTTCAAGACTTCTCAGCAAGCTAGGGCGACTAAATCTTCAGCTTCTAAAGGCTTTCATTCACCCATTCACAAGGCATACATGGGGCCCCTATGATGTATGTGCCTGGTTCTAATAGTTGGTTCTGGGGGAGCCAGAAGAGACAAACAGGACAGTGGTGTTGCATGTAATTTTGAAAACCTTGCTTCCACCTTCTCAGGTGCTTTGCCCGCACTCTCCGTTAGGATCTGAGATCAGCTGCCATTGGTCGCACTCAGCTCAGCCAATGGCCAGATAGCTGGCTGTTTTTCCGGGAGCTGCAACCTATCCCCCAAGCCCCATGGCTAGCTTCACCAATGTTCAAATGGCACCTTTCCCAAGAACGCCAGAAGCTGCTGTTTGTGCTCCACCAGCCTGCTAGGCTAATCCTCCAACAACCTCCCCTGCTGTCCTCTTTCTCCTCCAGCCCACCTTAGCACCGGAGATGGAAAACACTAGATAGTTTTATTATTTTAAAACTAGCCAAATAACTCAATGGCTGGGCAAAGAATTTCCTGCCCTAATCTTATCAACTAGCTCCCTCCATTCTCCTTGGCCCCTGCTGCTGTCTTTAACACAGAAGAGAAGCGAAACGTAGCAAGCATTTTGAGAACGATCATTTGGGAATATTCATGCTAGACTCCCAGAAACACCCACACATACTTTGGGAGTCGTTTTTTGCAAAGGGCAGGTGGTCCTCCATCAAGAGAAGACAAGAGATAATGAAGTATTGTAGTGGCTGAGGCCCCCATTAGTGCCACTGGAAAACGAGCATCCAGAGCCTCGAGCTGCACAAGACAGAGAATTACTCTCCAGTTGTGGACCATCTCAGTTTGGAATGTCACCAGGTCCAATTTTAAACCATGATAATACCATGTACATGCAGACTGATGCTGCTGCGAACACTACCTCCTCCTCCTCCTCCTCCTCCTCCTCCTTCTCCTCCTCCTCCTCCTCTTCCACCTCCTCACCTTCCTCTTCCTCCTCTTCCTCCTCCTCTTCCTCCCCCTCTTCCTCCTCCTCCTCCCCCTCCCCATCTCCTCCTCCTCTTGTAGGGGTCTTACTGTGAAGCTCTGTCTGGCCTGGAACTCAATCTACCTTTGAACTTATAGAAATCTGACTGCCTCTGCCAACCAAGTGTTGGGTTTAAAGATGTGCCAGGTTTCTTTATTATCTTCCTAAATTTTTACTTCCAATAGTTTAAATCAATTAGTACATTTTTTTAATCATCCTAATGCAAATAGTCTTTATTGAACCCTTTAAAGGACAGAAACTGGATAACACAACCTCCATATTCATAAGTAGTGTATTGCAACACAACAGAAACACAATGAGAGGCCCCTGGGGATTAAATGTAGCCAACCCGTTTTAGGGTTTATCTAATGAGCTAGTCAAGTCTTCACCTTGTCCCTTGCTGCTGACATCTTCCAGATGATTAGAGGCAATCTTTTTAGCCACAGAATGGTACATTAGGTACAAGTTTCCCCAGGAGCGACAGATACAGAGAAACCAAAGTAGAAAAATGTCACTTGCTAGTGTTTAACAGGGAAGAAAATTAAAACAGGATTTGTTAATTCACTCCAAAAGTACAGATTGTGAAAAACCATGCCTGCAGTCTGGGATGCCCCGAATCACTCAGAACATGAAGGTCAATATCTGCAGGAAGCTTACTCAGTACAGCAGTAGAGGTGACTGAGACCTCCAAAGGATATCTGTCCCCTCTCGCATGTGTGTGCTTAATCTTCTACTAATCCGCTGTCCCAAGCAGGCAGCCTGGGTGACATGAGCAGCTTTAAAAGCACATGGTGACAGAGATATGTAATGGATTGTGCAGCATCCCTGACATTAGACAGGGAGATTACATGGGGTGGGGGTGGGGGTGGTGGTGAGGATCAATGCAGAGCCTCTGCATTAGACAGAAGAGCATGTCCTGAGAGCCAAGGACACTTTGACTAGGATGTTCTTCCTGATGTGACCAACCTTTTTGGTTTCAATTTTTTAAAAATTTATTGTTATCTTAAATAAGATTTTTAATTTTGGTTGGTTGGTTTGTTTGATTTTTGGGTTTTTGTGGTTTTTGTTTGTTTGGTTGGGTTGTTTGTTTGTTTGTTTGTTTGTTTTTGAGACAGGGTTTCTCTGTGTAGCCTTGGCTGTCCTGGAATTCACTTTGTAGACCAGGCGTGGCCACAAACTCACAGAGATCCACCTGCCTCTGCCTCCCAGGGTGCTGGGATTAAAGGCACATACCATCAAGCCTGGCTTCCGATATGATCTTTTCTTGGCAGCAGGAGTGTTTCCCACCCCAGAGTTGAAGCTGCTGAGTGGGAACTCTTACAACACTTGAATGTCTGGTGCCTTAGCTATTCAACCAACCTGTGTCAGAGAGACTCGGGTTGTTTGGTTTGGTTTTGTATCCACGTGGACCAAGTGGTTCAGGGGAGAGGGGCCCCAGCTTCTGTTCTGTGAAGGGTAGCAAGGCACGTTTAAGCCAATTCTGGCAATCCTGACCCCCTTCCATTGTGCCAGGATTTGTCTATCTCTACCAAAACCGAAAATGTAATCCCCAGGGATGTGTGTTAATATATTTTGGTGACAGGACTTAGTGACAAAGAAGTGACTGCCCTCCCTTGATGAACCTATGGACCAATACACGAATGGATTGTGAGTACCTAAAGCAGTGCCTTTGTAGAAGTGAGCTTCCTCCTGCTAGCTTCTTCCTCCTGCTAGCTTCTTCCTCCTGCTAGCTTCTTCCTCCTGCTAGCTTCTTCCTCCTGCTAGCTTCTTCCTCCTGCTAGCTTCTTCCTCCTGCTAGCTTCTTCCGTGGTGCTGTATGACACTCTGACTATCCTGTGGCCTGGAAAGAAGACCTGCTCACTGGCACTGAGGTTCCTGGACCACGAATGATGGAGGTCTCTCTTCCTTATAAACATCTCGGCCCTTGGTATTCAGTTACAGCAACAGAAATCGTCGAAGACGCCACAGTGTGAGGCTTGGATGGGAACAGCTTTGGTTCCTTGCTGATACAGAATTTAAGAAGGAACACTTCTACCATTAGGCATCGTTCAGTCTCTCAGGTGTGGAGCCCTGGTGGCCATCTTGGTACACACCAAGGACAGCTGAGCCATGAAGGCAGCAAAGAAAAGGACAAACTGGAATCCCAGAGATGCCCCTGAGCATCTGTGATTTTGTTGAAGGTATTTTCTGGCCCTTTGAACTGGGAACTTTCTCCTTCTTCTAGTCCTATTATTCTTAGGTTTGGTCTTTTCATAGTGTCCCAGATTTCCTGGATGTTTCGAGTTAGGAACTTTTTACATTTGGCATTTTCTTTGATCTATGTATCCATTCCTTCTATGGTATCTTCTTTGCCTGAGATTCTCTCTTCTATCGTTTGTATTCTGTTGTAGATACTGTCTGTAGTTCCTGATCTCTTTTCTAGGTTTTCCATCTCTAAGGTTAGCATTGCTTCTATTTGTCTTTATTATTATTATTACTATTACTATTGCTTCTATTTCCATTTTTAGGTCTTAAACTATTTATTCATTTCCTTCCTCTACTTGGCTGTATCTTCCTTCTTTAAGGGACTTATTTATTTCCTCTTTAAGGGCTTCTGTTTGATTGTGTTTTCCTGTATTTCCTTAAGGAAATTAATTCATAATCTCTTTAAAGACCTCGATCATCTCATGAGATGGGGTTTAAGGTCGCAGTCTTGCTCTTCAGGTGTGTTAGGATTTCCAGGGCTTGCTGTAGTAGCAGAGCTGGGTTCTGATGGTCCCATACTGTATTGGCCTCCATTGATTATGTTCTTGCACTTGCTGTTTGTCATCTAGTTGTCTCTGGTGTTGCTTGGCCTGAGTGTCCCAAGTTGGTGCGGCCTCCTGCAAGGCAGGCAGAGTTGTGGGGTGGGACCTGATGCTTCACTACTGTAGCTGATGTAGGCTCCAACCAGATGACAGATAGAGCTCTGACAGGCGAGGGGTGCCTGCATGGGTACTGGGGCAGGAGGAAGGGGTGTCTCATCTGTATATGTCAGTTAGATCCCGCCTCTTGGAAACCAGGTACTGCTCTGGGTGCTGCTCCTTGACACACACACACACACACACACACCTTGGTGCAGGCACAGATTGGACAGTCCTATGCTTCTAAACAGCCCAGAATCTGGCCATAATTCTTAAGAACACTACAGTGGGGCTGGTGAGATGGCTCAGTGGGTAAGAGCACTGACTGCTCTTCCGAAGGTCCTGAGTTCAAATCACAGCAACCACATGGTGGCTCACAACCACCCATAATGAGATCTGACGCCCTCTTCTGGTGCATCTAAAGACAGCTACAGTGTACTTATTTATAACAATAAATAAGTCTTTGGGCCAGAGTAAGCAGGGTTGACCAGAGTGAGAGGGGTTGACCAGAGTGAATGGAGGTCCTAAATTCAATTCCCAACATTCACATAAAGGCTCACAACTACAGTGTACTCATATACATAATAAATAAATAAATAAATCTTTTTTTAAAGGACACTACAGTTTTTGTTTTTGTTGTTACTGTTTATTTATTTGCTGTCTGTTACCAGCAAGCTGTTTGACTTCATCCTTATTTCTGAAACAGAGGAAGCACTTCACTCATTGACGTTGTGAGCAGTCTGGCCAGCTTGGCTCATTTGTGGCCATGAGGTTTGGGGCAAATGGTTGGTGGTATAATTGGCAGATCGTGTGTTTAAATATTTCTAGCATCCTAGAGTTTGCCTCGCTGTTATCACCAAGCCCTACCTACCCTGCCTGTGGATGCTCTGTAACACACACTGCTCCACCTCTTCCCATCCCCCAATCCCCACAGCCCTGTGGCTTTCAGGATCGATCAGCCGACCCCTAGTGGGATCATACGTATGTTTAAGGTATGACTCTTTGAGAGGATTTTGCATTTTGAACGTCATTTCCAAATGGAATAAAAATGGCTATACCCCAAAGACTCAGGCATCCCTGTGGACTCTCTCTGGTTCTCTGCACCATTAGCCCTTGTGAGCAACTAGGAAAAGCTCCCATGTGCTCTGAATCCCAGTGATCCCCGATCACCAACACTCCCAAGAATGCCTAGCAATCCCGTGCTGGTCTTCCAGCCTTAGTTATTCTGACCCCTTCTTAGCCAGTTACTCTCTTGTTGCTAATGGTCTCACCCATGAGTAGGGCTTTGTCTACTTTCAATAGAAGATTATCGAAGTCTGTTCCACACAGTCACACCACCTTCTTTTTCGTTCCTCCACCCACCTCAATGACCTCCTACCATCCTCATAACAACCTTCAGCCATTTCCTCAGAGCTGTGCCAAGTTCCCTAAAACTACCTTCTCTTCAAGGACAGCTCTGAGGGCCATGCCTGCTTCCAAACACCCTGGCTCTCAGCACAAGAAAGAACAACCTGGGCTGCAGCTTCTGCCTCCCTGATCCATTCCCACATCCAAGCTCCAAGCGTCAACCATGTAAACGAGAGATGCAGCTCATATACCCCCTTCACACCCTCCCAGTTGCTAGCTGTGAGCCTGCTTTGCTCTTTTCTGCCCACTACTCATTTCCTGTTTCTTCTTCTTCTTCTTCTTCTTCTTCTTCTTCTTCTTCTTCTTCTTCTTCTTCTTCTTCTTCTTCTTCTCCTTCTCCTTCTCCTTCTCCTTCTCCTTCTCCTTCTCCTTCTCCTTCTCCTTCTCCTTCTCCTTCTCCTTCTCCTTCTCTTCCTCCTCTTCCTCCTTCTCCTCCTCCTCCTCCTCCTCTTCTCCTCCTCCCCCTCTTCCTTCTCCTTCCTCTTCCCCCTCTTCCCCCTCTCCTACCTCTCCTCTTCCTCCCCCTCCCTCCTCCTCCTCTTCTTCTTCCTGGAAGTTTCATAGAAACTTCTTCCTTGCTTCCTTGGTACCAGAAATATGACCTTGTTTGAGATATCAATATCTCCAGTTGAAAAGCTGCCCTATTCAGGTCCTAGGAACTGAAGGGAAATGTTCATCAAGCTATGTGTGCCCTGCTTTGGTTAAGAGTCAGACTGGCCATTCAGGGGAGGAGATTGGAGTTTTCCCATTTAAGATAGCTACTACCATCATCCCTGTGCCTACACTTGCAGACCACTGGTACTTGAAAAAAATCACATGCCTATGTTCCCATGGCAATGGGAAAGTCTTGGGAAAGATTGATATTAGGTGAGGTCAGAAAAGGCAGTAAGAGAGTCATCTGGACATTTTGATGAGACATTTTAAAATAAGATTTCTCCACCCTGTTTCCTCTCTGGAATGGAGATGTGATGGCTGCCCAAGCTCCTTCCATCTCATACCATGAGGCAAGTTTGAGGATGAAACCCTGAAGCCACCTGGCTTTCAAGAACACCCTTCTCCATGGGGGATTTTCTTGAATACATTAATTGGTGTGGGTAATGTGGGTAGACCAGCCCACTGTGGGTAGCACCATCCCCTAGATAGAATCCTGGACTGTATGCATGGGAAAAAGGAGCTGAGAAGCAGTGTACACCTATTCCTCTCTTCTTCCTGACTGTAGATGTGACATGACCTGCTGCCTTGAGCTCCTGACACCACCACAGTGGACTGTACTCATGAACTCTGACCCAGAATAAACCCTTTCTTGCTTAAATTGCTAATCACAACAGAGACAGATGCAATGCTATAAACACCTTCCCTGTGCTAATGAGCATGGTGAATGTATGACCTAAGAAATGAAACAATTAAAACAAAAATACCTACTGGCCAGTAAGTGTAAGCTTGAGCTGAAGAAATAGTTTAATTAGCAGAGTGCTCGCTGTGCAAGATAAGGACCTGAGTTCAAATCCCCAGCACTCCAAAAAGAGCTAGTGTCAGTGGCACATGCCTAAAATCCCAGCACTGAGGAGGCAGAGACAGAAGCATCCAGCCAGGATGCTGGGCCAGCCAGGTTAGTGGAACCAGTGTTCTCCAGGTTTAGTGAGAAGCCCTGTCTCAAAAACTAAGGTAGAAAGTGATAGAATAAGGCACCTGACATTACCCTTGCACGTGCAACATTACCTCCTTGTGTGTTGTGTGTGTGTGTGTGTGTGTGTGTGTGTGCACACTCGCTCATGCACAGTCACACCAGGAAATGCCTCCATGAGCTCCAGCTATAAGGCATTTTCTCAATTAGTGATCAAGCGGGTAGGGCCCATTGTGGGTGGAAATGTTCCTGTACTGGCTGGTTTTGTGTGTCAACTTGACACAAGCTGGAGTTATCACAGAGAAAGGAGCTTCAGTTGGGGAAGTGCCTCCATGAGATCTCAATTAGTGATCAAGGGGGGAGGGACCATTGTGGGTGGTGCCATCCCTGGGCTCTATAAGAAAGCAAGCTGAGCAAGCCAGGGGAAGCAAGCCAGTAAGTAACGTCCTTCCATGACTTCTGCATCAGCTCCTGCTTCCTGACCTGCTTTAGTTCCAGTCCTAACTTCCTTTGGTGATGAACAGCAATGTGCAAAGTGTAAGCCGAATAAGCCCTTTCCTTCCCAACTTACGTCTTGGTCATGATGTTTGTGCAGGAATAGAAACCCTGACTGAGAGTCTCCCATAGGCCCTGGTGTATGGACACTTCGTCCTCAGTGTGAGGAGGTCTGGGAGCCCATGGCCTTGCTGGGGGAAGAACATCAGGGAGAGGGCTCTGCAGTGTCAAAGCCTCATGCCACTCTCAGCTGCTCTCTCCACTTCAGGCCTCCTGTTTGAACCACCATGCCTCCCCTCCATGCCACACTTTTGCCCCTCTGGAACTGTTAAGTCAAAATGAATTCCTTCTTCTGTAAATTGCCTCAGCCTGGTGTTTTATCACAGCAACCGAAAAGTAAAGAAAACACCATCCAATTTTCAGAGAAATCACTTTGCTATAAAATCCCATCTTTACCCCATTGTTTGTTCGTGGAGATGAGGGTTTATGAGACCGCGTTTAAGTTGATAGTGAGAAATCATGAAACATGGCTAATCTCAGTTAAGGGATAATATATGCATTTCATTTGGTGTGGATTGTTTCCTACATAATTCGCTTAAACGAACTCACCAATTTCCTTTTCTACTTCCTGCCTAAAATTGAGTCACTCATTTTACACTTGCTACACAAATTCTAGTTGAACTCTTGGTGTTTGGGGAAGGCTATTATTCTGTACTCAGTGCTTGCCACTGTTATTTTAACAAGCTCAAATCAAATAAAAATGTACCCAACAGACTGAAAACCTAAGTCAATGTGATATTTAATTCTCCTGCACTGCTGTAGATACAAGAGCAAACCACATTCCTTTGCAGATGTATCTAATCAACTATTATATTTTCCCAGCTTCACAGTTCTGAATACTGACCTCAAACTGCTGTCTACCAACATCCCGAGTAACAGCCCCACCCCTGATGTATATGTGTGTGCATTGTGTATGCATATAAATGTCTGCATTGCGTGTATGTGTGAGCATTGTGTGTGTGCATTGTGTGTATGTGAGCACTAAACTAGTCATTAAACTATACGTGGGGGGGGCATTAAACTATAAACTTTAAATCAGAAAAATGAAAGCACAGCCCTGTCAACATTAGTCAGGGTTCTTTAAAGGAACAGAACTGACAGAATGACTATATACACACACACACACACACACACACACACACACACACACACACACACACACACAAGGATTCATTAGATGAGATTAGCGGGTTCAATCCAGGCAGTTCAACAATGTCTACTCACACTGGAGAGGCTAACAGGCCAGTAGTTGCTCAAGAGCCTTGCTCGCCAAGACCCCTCCGGTCATGTTTTAGCCTTTGCCATACATTTTCATTTGTCCTGCCTACGGGGAAGCTGTGGATTTTTTTAAGCCAAGCTAATTGGCATTTGGCATTGCCTCAGCCACCAGCCATTAAATGAGACAGCTAATTATTTGTGATCCATCAGGTGCCTGTCGTGGGGCAGGCCAAAGGCCTGACAGCACTAGATACCCACCCTGAAGAAAATGAAGGGCTGCACCTGTCATCTTCAGAGCATTGCTAAGAAGATTCTCAGAGCAGAACACAGAAAGCAGCACCCAGCATGTCACTTCCTGTTGCAGGGATGGCCTTTGTACTAATAATTAATGGAGCAGTCTCTTTGCAGATGTGAGGTCATATGCACTGAAAGTGGAGAGGAGAGCAAGGAGGACAGACCCACCCCCATCCCCACCCACCTATCAGCTGGAATGCTAGCTTCCTGTCTGTTTGTTATGCTTAATAAGAAATCACTCACAGAAGAGTGTTAAATAGCAAGTGTCTCCCCTTGGGGTGACTTTAGCACTCCTTTAATTTGACAAATAAAGCAGTTTAGCAATCCAGAAGAGGGTTTAATGGCTCCAACTCAGCCATCCACGTCACTGGTTCATAACATCATTCATCATCTGGTAGCTTTCTGGAAGTGTTTATAAGCCTTGAGTTTCTATCATCTCTCAAGGGTCACCTTGCCTTATAAACTCACAAATGCCATTACAGACAGGAAGTGGGTTGTATACATAGGAAGAACGAGTCAGACACAGTCAGGAACAGGATTTAAAACTCTTGGAGCACCTCTTGTATAGACCTGGAAAGAGACACAGCTGTAACTGGAGGTACCCTGAGAACGGTTCAACGATATTCTTATCATCCAGGTGATAGGTCACAGAAAGCCTGTGAATCATTCCTTTATGTGACAAGCACGGGCTACCCGGCATAGTGTACAGTTATACACCAGAGAGATAGCTAGTTTGAATCCAGACCACCACAACAAAAGGAAAACCACATTACAGTGAACTGTCGATTTCCCAGAGTATCCCACGCTATGCTTATACATACTCTACTACAGACCACTGACTGCAATATGTCTAAAATGTACATATCAGAATTTAAATTTGCTTTGACTTAAAAATGCGACGGTGATCTGAGCATCAGAGAGAAACAGAGACACCAGGCAGAGAGACAAAGTCGCAGTGATTCTGATGTGAGCTCTAGAAAGACTACGTCGCCACCTCTTACACTCAGTGAATGGGACTTGGGAATCAACCTGACTGTAACAGATTGATAATGTCCCCATACACTCATGAATTTGGTCCCCAGTGGGTGGCACTGTTTAAAGATACCTAGACCTAGAAGCTGTGGCCTTGCTAGAGGGTGTATGTCACCCACCAGAGACAAGTTTTTAGTTTAAAGACTCACTCTGTCTCCTATTCACTCTCTCTGCCTTAATGTTTTCAGTTTAGGATGTGAGCCCAGCTCTCCACTCCAGATGCTGTGCCTGCTGCCTACTGCCTGCTGCCTGCTGCCATGTTCTCTGCTGCTGTAGACTCTTACCTCTCTGGAACCATGAGCCAAAATACACTCTTGTTGTTGGAATTTCCAACCTCAGTCAGCCCGTATAAAATACACACAACCCAGTTATTATAATTATAAGCGATCAGCCTAGCTTGGGCATATCTAACACTATGCTAACTTACTCCCCAGCTCTAAGACTCCTTGCTGCTGCTTGCAGTTTCTCCTGGCCACAAGGTTCTGGTCCATCACAGCTTCTCCTCTTCTTCCATCTTCTCTCCTTCCCCTCTGGTTCTCCTCTCTCCTTCTGTCCCTCCTGTTCCATTAGTTCCCGTATCCTCTGCTCAAGGTCCCTCTTCCACACTAATTTTTTCTTTATATTGTAGTTCTGGTATTCTGTATTCTGACATCTATTTTATTTTGACTGATTAAGGCTCAGTGGTTAAGAGCACTGGCTGCTCATTCGGGGGTCCTGAGTTCAATTCTCAGCAACCGCATGGTGGCTCACAGCCATCTGTAAAGGGATCTGATGCCCTATTTTGTCTGATGTTCTCTTCTGGCATGAGGACATGCATGCAAACAGAGTGCTCATACACATAAAAGACTCTCCTCCAAGCCTTGCTTCCCATCCTCAGTAGTTTCTCTCTGTTGCTCAGCCTGATCTGTGAGATGTCTCCTCCTTTGTTCCAGTGCCTTCTCCTGCTCCTGTCTCCAACCTTCACTTTCCTCTCACTGTTGCTTTCTGTGACCTATAAAACCCTGCACCTTTTGTTCTAGTGTTTCCTCTAGGCTGTGTTGCCAAGTCTTAAATTTCTCTGTTGTTCAGTCTGATCTACGAAGGTCTGCACTTTTTGTTCTAGCATCTTTCGCAGTTCACATCTCTAACCTTCTACTCTCTCTTTTATATGTTATGCCAGTCGGTGATGGTGTTTTATCACAGCAACAAAAAGGAGACTAATACAAGGGCAGGGGTGGCTTCTGGGGTGGTATATCACAGGGAGCTAAATGTGCAAAAGACACCAGCAGAAGAAATGGCACATGGCCTCCAACTGGTGCCAGTTTTCTGTTCCTGTTGCTGACATAGAGAAGGAGAAAGAGGGACAGTGACATGAGGAACTTATACTCTACCTTTATGGGTAAGTGAGGAGGGTAGATAGACAGTTCTCCTGTGTGCCCCTTTTCAATTGCCTCCAGCTCAAAATAACCCATAGCCACTGTTAGCATTCTGTCTAAATCCCCACAGTTATCTGGCAACAGCCAGATAGGCCTGACCCTGTATAAAAGGGGCTGCTTGCCCCTCCTCTCTCTTGTTCTCTTGCTCTCTTCCCTTCCCTTCCCCCTCCCTTCCCTAATTCTCTTCCCTACTCTCTCCACATGTTCATGGCTGGTCTCTATTTCTCTACTCTCTGCCTCTACTACTCTCTTAACTCCCCCCCCCCCATGCCCTGAATAAACTCTATTCTATACTATATCACCAAGTGGCTGGTCCCTCGGTAGAAGGGATGCCTCAGCATGGGCCCGCTGAGACATTCCTTTCCCCCATACCTCACCACACCCCCATAGAACATACCCACTTCCTCTTTATCTTTTTATAAACACATCAGCCACGTGACAGCTTTTTCATTTTTCACTGCTGTATTCTGATCCCCTCACCACAATCTGGTCACAGTGCTTCAGAACAGGAACTTGGGAAATCTTGGTCCCTCTCAGACAACACAGGGAATTTTATCAAAGGAAGGGACAGCTAAGTTAGTTGCAGGAGATCACGCACTGCATTGGGAAAATGAGCATGAAAGGTCGACCAGGCAGAAGGAACATGCTGAGAAAGGCGGGGCAGTGTGTGAGTATTTGGGGCACTGGTGTACTTGTGCAAGGAGGTGACCTTACCAGAGGTCAGGGCAGGCTCCAGGGACCCAAGAAGCAGCCTCTGTTTCACGCATGTGAATGGTGGAGATGGAGGAACAATGAGAGGAGAAGAATGCAGTGCCTATGGAGGCCAGAGGAGGACACCAGGTTCCCTGGAATTGTAACAACAGGTGGCTGAGAGCTTCTGTGTGTGTTAGAAACCAAATGGGGTCCCCTGCAAGAGCATCAGGTGTTCATGTCCAAGCCATCTCTCCAGCCTGGGGTGGTCTCAGTTGTGATTCTTTAACACAGTAAGAAAGGAAGAACAATAGCCATTTCTCGTTATTCACTTTTTAAAAGTATAGCTCACAGGGTCAGTTACCAGTCCCCACTTTCCAAGAAAATTGATTTTCGTTTGACCTTGGCACTCACCAACTCAATAAAAGCGAATTTTACGACGCTACAAAATATGTACAGGGTAGGCCAAGTGGTGTACACTGCTTCTAGCAGTCAGAGCAGCTGAAGAAATTTTAGGTGCAGAAAGCCAGGAGCTGCATTAGCGTGGTGTGTTTTCATCAGCGCTAACCCTACAGGTCCCAGGGGTCTGAGAATGACAAAGATTACGCAGAGTAAAAGTTGGTGTCCTCATTGCATACACTAGCAAGAGTTTGCTGAAAGGACCCTGATATAGCTGTCTCTTGTGAGACTAGGCTGGGGCCTAGCAAACACATAAGTGGATGCTCACAGTCAGCTATTGGATGGATCACAGGGCCGGCCCCCAATGGAGGAGCTAGAGAAAGCATCCAAGGAGCTAAAGAGATCTGCAACCCTGTAGGTGCAACAACATTATGAACTAACCAGTACCCCGGAGCTCTTGACTCTAGCTGCATATGTATCAAAAGATGACCTAGTTGGCCAAGCAAACTTTATATGCCCCAGTACAGGGGAACACCAGGGCCAAAAAGTGGGAATGGGTGGGTAGGGGAGTGTGGGGGAGGGTATGGGGGACTTTTGGGATAGCATTGGAAATGTAATTGAGGAAAATATGTAATAAAAAAAATATTAAAAAAAAAAAGTTGGTGTCCTGTTTGAGTTTGAGCTCTGCACACGCCACAGGAGTCCCACAACAGCTGTGACCCCCGAAGAGCCAACTGTGTGCTCTTTGCACCCTTTCAGAGTAGAGGCAAACAAACAGAAAGTGTTAACATTCTGTCTAAACTCCGCCCCCACAGTTACCTGGCAACAGCCAGGTTTGTTCTGCCCCACAGTTACCTGGCAACAGCCAGGTAGGCCTGACCCAGTAAAAAAGGTGCTGCTTGCCCCCTCCTCCCTCTCTTGTCCTCTTGCCTCTTTCTTGCCCTCTTGCGACCCCTCTCTCCCCAATCCCTTTCCCTTTTCTCCCTGTGTTCATGGATGGCCTCTATTTCTTTACTCTCTCTCTCTGCCTTTCTCTGCCTCTACTACCCTCTTAACTCCACTCCCCATGCCCTAAATAAATGGTCCCTCAGGGGGTAGGGATGCCATGCCCACCGAGACACCCCCTTACCCCACACCTCACCACACCCACCCACCCCCCCTTTATCTTTTTATAAACACATCAGAAAGTGCTGGGCTTTGATTCTCTCCTCAGGCCCCTCACAGCTAGCACACATCAGTCTTCTTCATCTATTCATTTAAGCTCATGTAAAGTTAACTTACTCGTCGTTTCTGTTATAAGTATTTCAAAAGTATTGGCAGAATAATAATGGCCCCCATCACCCTACCATTTCAGAAGCAACCCTAAAAAGGCAGATGTGCAGATTTCCCAGGTACCCCACAGAGCCAATTCAGAAAATAAATTTATGGTTTTATTTATGTTTATAATTAAATTATATTTAGTTTTTCTTAGTAGACATACATATGTTCTTTTATTTTATTTATTTATTTATTTTTGGTTTTTCGAGACAGGGTTTCTCTGTATAGCCCTAGCTGTCCTAGAACTCACTTTGTAGACCAGGCTGGCCTCGAACTCAGAAACCGACCTGCCTCTACCTCCCAAGTGCTGGGATTAAAGGCATGTGCCACCACACCCGGCTACATATGTTCTAACAAAAATTTAAAAATAAAACTGGACTCCAACTTTTATTTATTTATCTATTTATTTATTCTACAGGATCGCATTATGTGTCCCTGGCTGTCCTGGAACTCACTATGTAGACCAGGATGGCCTCAGACTTACAGAGTTCTGCCTGCCTCTGCCTCCTGGGTGCTGGAATTCAAGGTGTGCCTTGCCACACTCAGCCAAATGTTAACATTCCCACACCAGGGGTCAAACCTGGTTAACTCACTCTTTTACTTAACATGTCCACATATCTTTGCAGAAAGTTCTATAGATTTTCTTTTCAGATGGTTGCATCACATTCCGTATTACAAATCAAATCATTGATTCCATCATCACATTAACCGTTATCTGTTTACATTGATTTGCTCCAGTGTTGGGTTAACCTGCCCTGTGGCAATGAGCAATCTTGCAAATGAGTTTCTCTCAGACCAGTAATGGTGAGATGGGAAGAAGGTCCCTGTCGAAAGCCATCATCGAAAGCCGTCATCGAAAGCCGCTGCTCTGTCTCCCCACCCCACTGACCTGGCATCCAAGCTCAGCACCCCATCTCCATCCCCTGTGACCTCCCATCAGCAGTCCATATGGATGGATGGTCCACCTTCTTACACGGTTTCTATGACAACAATATCTTCTTGCTGTCTTCCTACCTACACCTACTACTTTTAACCAACTATTTGTTCACTCTCAAGTATCTGTTGGAGGTCTTCCATGGGACTGATAGGCACTAGGAACATGGTAGTGAATAAAGACAAAGCCCCACTCTTCACGCATTTCGCTAGGTTAGAGGGAGATAGTCAGTCAGTGAATGTGTAAAGCAACAAGAAAACTAAAGCAGGCCACAAGGAGAGACAGCTAGGTGGCGAGCAGGCTCCTTGGGTGGGGGTTGGTATTAGGATGGGATCTACACAAGGCAAGAGATGGAGTCCTGGAAACATCCAGAGATGCTTATCTCAAGCATGTGTGTTGTGGCATACATCTTAAATGGTCCACGAAGGCCATATGATAAAGATTTGTCCCCAGCTGCAGGAATGAGGAGGTGGTAGGGTCTTTAAAAGGTAGAACCTAAATGAGTTAGGCCATTGGTAGGCTCTTGAAGGGAATATTGGGAGTGAGACAAAAACAAAGACAAACAACCTTTTCTCTCTAAGTTGATCCCCCCACACACCCCAGTCATTTTGTCACTGCTATGGAAAGCTGAGTAGAACTGTCAAGTAGTAAGTGCAGGTGCTCTGAGGAACACTATCATGTTCAAAACAAGAGGACTTGTGCAGCAGGAGTTTAGAAAGAAGTGTGGGGCAGCTAGAGAGGAAAGAGAGTAGCGGGGAGGTATGGGCAGGGGCTCCTCTATCATTGAAGCTGTCAGTCATGTGGGTAACTCAGGTCTACAGACTTGCCTGAAGACCCACATGTGCAGTGGGAAGAAAAGGAAGAGTTGCTTGCATCCTTCGACAACTCTCCTTCATTGACGTTAGGTTGTGGAAGGAACCATGAATGTCTTCCCTTTCTCCACTTAAGACATTTGCAAGGAATAATGCTATCTGATATCAGGATTGGCACACCAAGTAGGTGCTGACAATGGGAAATTAGTACACAGATTCCTTTTGGAAGTGCCACTCAGGTTTCTAGTAGTCTACCTCGAGCATGCTCTTGACAATGCCACCTTGAAGCCATTCCTATCTTGGTTAGAGGAGTTGGAAATGAAAAGTAGAAAGCACAGGAATTGGCATCCAGTCTGCTTTGGGGTCCCATCTTGACCATTTGTGTCCCCTGTTATCTGTGTTGAAATCCTGCCCTCCCTCCCTGTTCTAGTTGCTTCCTGTTGCTGTCATAAAACACTGACCAGAACCAACTTGAGAGAGAAAGGGCTTATTTGGCTTATAATTCCATGTCACAGTCCATCATTGAGTAAAGTCAAGGCAGGAACATGGAGAGAGGATGTTGTAGGTTTGGTCTAATGCTGCTTGTATTGTGTTAATCAGTCCACAAAATTGCTCAAGAACTCTTACACTCACACAAAAGACACTGAAGAACCCTGACTCTAGCTGATTTTGATTGACAAAGTTGCTGGAGGCCAATGGCTGATCAGGGAGACAGAGATGGGACTTTCAGGATTCTTGCACAAGGGATTGAGGAAGAAACAAGAGGAGAGATAGCCATCATGCCATTGAAGGAAGAGAGATAGACACCAGTCCTGAGAGATGCAGAAGCCAGAGAGATAGCCATCATGCAGGTGCCAGGAAATGCAACTGAAGGGGTAGCAGTTCTGGGTCCGAGGCAGCAAAGACGGAAAATAGATTTTAATAAGTAATAACTTGGGAATTTCAGAGGAAGATACATCAGCCATGTGGAGGTTAGGAAGTGGCCCAGCCATTGAGCTAAGGTATAAAGGGTGTGTGTGTGTGTGTGTGTGTGTGTGTGTGTGTGTGTCTTTCATTCAGGAACCCAAAACATTGGTTGGGTAACGAGGAACACATGCCACTGCCAGGATCAATTTGAATAGCAATAATTGGGTATTGCTACAGTAGAAACTGAAGGAGCACCCTGGAGGAGTGCCATTGACTGGCTTGCTCAGCCACCTTTCTTAAACAGCTCAGGATGTCAGCCTAGGGATTGCACCGCCCACAGTGGGCTGGGCCCTCCTACATCAATTAGAAATCAGGAAATTCCCCATAGACAAAGTCATAGGTCAATCTGACAGATGCAATTCCTCAACAGAGAATTCCTTCTTCCCAGACATGTCAAGCTGAAAATGAAGCTGACTGTGACACACACACAGAGTACAGGTTACAGCATGGAACCTTTGGGAGATGATTAAGTATTGAGAGAAATCTGTCAAGAGCAGAATTAATACCCTTATTTAAAAAAAAAATCAAAGCAAGCCCATTCCTCTATGAGGACACACTGAGAAGTCTCCATGATGAACCTAAAGGCAAATGTCTACCGGAAATCATATCTGCCAGCACCGCGGGCTCCTTGGCTCTTATTCATAGGCACCTATTTCATGTTAGTTTGACCTAGTAGTCCAAATAGACTAATATATTATATCATGGAGCTTAGAAGTGGAGTGTCCCCCAAAATGTTTTATGAATTCAAGACCTGATCCCTTATGCAAGCAGCATTGACACATACACACACACACACACACACACACAGAGAGAGAGAGAGAGAGAGAGAGAGAGAGAGAGAGAGAGAGAGAGAGAGAGAATATGAGTTTAGCCAACCAATGAGCTCCAGGTTCAGTGAGAAACCCTGGCTCAAACATGGGAGCAAACTAAGTACTTGCCTCCATGCCTGACGGGATGAGTGTAATCCCCAGGATTCACGTGGTGGGAAAGAGAGAACCAACTCTCCCAAGGTGTCCTCTGACATCCAGTGTGCTGCTTTGAATTGGTACAGCCCCCACAGACTCATGTGTTTGAATGCTTGGCCGATGAGGAGTGACACTATTAGGGGGCATGGCCTTGTTGGAGTGGGTGTGACTTTGTTGGAGGAAGTGTGTCACTGTGGGGGTGGTCTCTGAAATCTCCTCCTAATCTCAAGCTCCAACCAGTATGGAAGAGACCTTCCTCCTGGCTGCCTGCAGAAGACAGTCTTCTCCTATCTGCCTTTAGATCAAGGTGTAGAATTCTTGGCTCCTCCAACATCATGTCTGCCTGCAGGCTGCCATGCTTCCTGCCATGATGATAATGGACTGAACCTCTGAAACTGTAAGCCAGCCTCAATTAAATGATGTCCTTTATAAGAGTTGCCTTGGTCATGGTGTCTCTTCACAGCAATGGAAACCCTCACTAAGACACAGACACACAATTAATTGAATGTGAACGGACTATAGGATGGTGGCAAACCTCTTGAAGGCAAGCAGGTCACTGGAGGTGTACCTTTGAGAGAAATCTTGTCCTGGCTCCTTCCTGTCTGCTCCCATTTCCACTTCCTATCTGCCATGAGGTGGTCAGCTCTGCCTTGGCTCGCCCTTGACCTTCTGTGTCATCCAGGCCCACAGCAATGGGGCCAGTGCATCACAGACTGGAGTCATGAGTCAAAATAAATCTTTCCTCCTTCTTGGATATCAGAGATGATGATGGTGATGATGATGGAAGAAGGAGGAGGAAGAGGAGGAGGAGAAGGAGAAGAAGGAGGAGGAGGAGGGGAGGAGAAGAAGAGGGAGGAGGAGGAAGAGGGGGAGGAGGAGGGGGAGGAAGGAGAAGGAGGAGGAAGAAGGAGGAGGAGGAGGAGAAGGAGAAGGAGAAGGAGAAGGAGGAGGAGGAGGAGGAGGAGGAGGAGGAGGAGGAGGAGGAGGAGGAGGAGAAGGAGAAGGAGAAGGAGAAGGAGAAGGAGAAGGAGAAGAAGGAGAAGGAGAAGGAGAAGAAAATTATTTAGTTAAGGTTATTATGGGGTGAATGAAAGTTCCAGGAAAGAAGCTGAACCTGCCACTAAACCTTCTGCAGGCTTGATTGGCTCACAGAACTTCAGTGAATTCGAACAGGTGAGAATGTTACAAGTCCAGAGCCAAAGTGTCTTGGGCTACCTCTTAATGGCCATTTATTTCCTCCTCTGATCCTGACATCTTTGAGACCATTAGGTAAATCCCTTGGAATGGACAGACACCAGGCCCCACCAATCAAAAGACCCAGAGCATCATCTTACCATTTCTAGGCCTATAGCAGAGGTTTCCCCTCTTAGTATATAGCCCGCCTACTTAATATTTCCACCAATGTATCTTGGTTATTGGCTTTCTTTGTTCTGTTACTAGAAAGAAGTTTAAAGACTTCACAACTTAGAACATGATATTTGGAGTGACCTAAATCTGTGTTTCTGGGCCATAGTCACACATTGAGCTCCAAAATAAACTATCACTGATGCCCTTTGACGTGAGAGCCATTTCCTTTACCACAGAGAAGTCCACAATTTAACAATCATAAGACACCAGGACTTGGTCAAAGTGCAATGTCATCCTTTTCTATCATGGTAATGTCACTACTCCAGTGACCCACACTTTGAGATCACACACCACTCACTTAAAAACAAAATGCAGGTTTTCCAACAAAGTCAACTCATGTCTCCAGGAGCTCTGTCAGCCATGGTGATTTAGTTGGCCAAGCGAGGCATTAGACAGGACTTATTACTTGGAAACAGAAAACTGATTACAAACTTTCATTACAAGCTGACCTTAGAGAGCCAGTATGTTCTAAACCTGGATCCCCCGTATTTAAAACCAGAATTTTATGGCATAGACCTCAAGGTACTTTAAAGACTTTAAAACAGAATAATGTATACAAATGTTAGCTCAATGTCAGACAGCAATACTGAGAAGGGGGTGCAGGGTGAGCTTTCTGAACCTTGGGGTAGTGTTGTGGTATCCAACAGAAAAGAAGCAACTGACCACAGATTTCAGCCATTTGGGGCAAACAATTTTTCAAGAGCTGCTCTCAAAATAATTAATCCCCTAGCTGTTAGGAGACAGTACAGCCCAGGACCCAGTGGGAACAGTGTGCAGAGAGTAGGGTGCAGCCACTCCTGATCCGGTGCCATTTCTCAAAGGTCACCTTAGTCATCAACCTAGACCTCCACCTGGGCAGAAATCATGCTGTGAGCCCATTTCCAACTGTCTGCCTTTGGTTCTCAAGAGCAGAATGAAACCATTAATGTTTAATATTTAAACAAAAACTTTCCGTCATAAATCACCCTATAGCTGGTGAGGGCTATAAAAACACAATTCATAGGGCCTTTTCTTTTTAAAGCTTGAATTTTAATGACTGAGATAGAAATCACAATGGAAACCAAACCTCACTCCCTAGAAATTGTTCTGTCTGTCAACTCTGAACCTCGGGAGCTTTGTGGCTTCTGTTGGAGCAGAGAAGGCCTTTCTGGTGCCAGCATCTTTCAATTTTATCCAGCTTGGAAGTGTGTACCCAGAAAGGCGTCTTAGAGCTTCCCATGAGACACATCGGCACTATCTTGGCCTGGAGCCCATTGAGAAGCCAGAACTGCTTCAAGCCCCCAGCCTCAGCTCATGTTCCCTGCTGGCAGAGGCATGACCAGCAAAGCTAACCCCAAGCCACCTAGAATCAAGCCCCTATTTTGATTACCGGTGGCTGCAGAGCTTTGATTGTCCCGACTGCAGAATGACAAAGAGAATGGACCTTGCCTGGACAGGCATGGTCACAGCCGGGAGCATGGCAGCTCTGTCATCATCCTCAATAGGCCAATTAATGCCACAAGCGATGGTGATGGCAGGAAAGGGAGATTTATTCAGTGTGTCATAAAGGTGTGGAATCTCTTCCACTTCTGGCTGGGACCAGGCTCCAGCCTGTTTTCTTCCTTCAAAAGGAGATTCCTGGGGGGGATTTCAGTTCCTGGGGGACCATTGTTCTGGCCTGGTAACCTTAGATGCTCTCTCTAGAACATCCGGGCTCCTGCAGAACAGTTACTATGAGAGGAGTGAGCCAGAGCCCTCGCTAGTTAGTATCAGTGCCCAGGCCTTAACTGTCAGGCAAGTAGAGAAATTGAGACAGAGTGGCTAACAATGAAGCAAGCCAGAAAGCTGTAAGTGGGTGTTCGGTTTGATCTGTTACTATGTATTATAAGCTAAATACTGGTTCTGGTTGCCTCAGGGGTGAGGAGATCTTCCCTTAAAGCAAGTGATGCTGTGTAACCCTGCCCCCCAAGTCATCCTTGATTGGTCAATAAAGACGTCTACAGCTCATAGCTGTGCAGAAGAGAGGTAGGTGGGGCTTCAGTCTTCAGTCTTGGGATCTGATCTCTGTGAAGAGGACAGAGAGAGGTGAACAGAGAAGATGCCATGAGGTAGGTGAATCATGAAAATGTGGCCATGAGGGCTGGCCAATTGGAGTTAAGAGCGGCCAAGGTGGACTATGGCAAGTTATAACTCAGGGTTATAGGTAGGAATGTAGATACTAATAGCTTAGAGAGTAGATATCTGTATAGCTCTGGTGTTTTAAAGGCTTATCATAAATATAAAGGTTTTGTGTCTCTTATCTGGGGACTGGATGATCTAAGGCAGGGCAGAAACCCCCAATTAATATTACATTTTTACCACCACACTGGGGATGTAAGACCATAATAATAATAATAATAATAAATATTAGATTCCCAAGCTGACATGGTGGTATAATCCTGTTATCCTACCACTGAGAAGGCTGAGGCAGGAGAGTCCAAAATTTGATCCAGCATAAATTACAATAAGACGTTTATATATCTATGGCACATTATGTGAGAGAATTATATGAAGACGACAAAATTTTACTAAGACACAAGATGCTAAAAGTGATGGAAACCTACAATCATCATCATCATCATCTTCTTCTTCTTCTTCTTCTTCTTCTTCTTCTTCTTCTTCTTCTGCTTCTGCTTCTGCTTCTGCTTCTGCTTCTGCTTCTGCTTCTGCTTCTGCTTCTGCTTCTGCTTCTGCTTCCTCCTCTTCCTCTTCTTTCTCCTCTTCCTCCTCCTCCTCCTCCTCCTCGGTTTGGTCTGGTCTGGTTTGGTTTGGTTTGGTTTGGTTTTGGTTTTTCAAGACAGGGTTTCTCTGTATAGCCCTGGCTGTCCTGGAACTCACTCTGTAGATCAGGCTGGTCTCAAACTCAGAAATCTGCCTGCCTCTGCCTCCCAAGTGCTGGGATTAAAGATGTGCACCACCACTGCCCGGCTCTCCAACACGTATTTCATGTTGCAAAAATGTCAATTCTCTCAATACAAAATACAGTGCAAATCCAGTGAAAGCATCTTGAGACGTCTTTGACAAGGAAAAACGGATTTTACATTTCTTGTTTAAGAATGTGTATCTATAAACAGAAAGTAAAGTATTTGTCTTACTGAATTCCAAAGCACACTCTACAGGAATACATAATTACACATCAATATAAACACACACCAAAAAACTCCCTCCCACAGCACCCCACTCTGACATGTATACACACACACACCAGCATACCCTACACATACATTCATATATGTACATATATCCCAGAAATATGCATATACACACACCATGCATACCTCTTACTACCCAATCCTCCCACTCTCTCCTCAACATCCGTGCATGCATTGCCCCCTTACCTCCCTCTACACACACACTACAATACTCTCTCATCTCACACACACATACTCAAATATCCACATGCACACCCATACATCAGCCCTCAGCCAGAACCAACTATTGATGGTGACTCTCAGTCTCAGTGGGTAAGGTGGCAATAGCCAATGTACCAATCCTAAGCACACAGGAGATGGTTAGGAGAAAGAACTCTACAGAAGATTGTGAAATAAGAATCATTACCACCATTGTGCTGATTGTCTCCCAGCCCGGGCATATAGGAGTTATACCATATACATTCTAGAGACAGCAACACGACACTAGGCGTTCACTGTGAGTAGCTTCTGCTGTGGTTTCTCTATAATCATCAAAAGAAGTTATCTTATGCTCAGACTTCTGTGCACTTGTTGGTATTTGTGTTGCTGTGACCAGATACCTGACAAGAAACAGGTAAAGGAAGGAAGAAGGGAGTGGGGAGAGGAAGAGAGGGGAGCGAGCAAGGGAAAGAAGAAAGGAAGGGTTCATTTTGGCTCATAGTCTGAAGGGGCAGGGCCCATCATAGAGGGGAAGATATGACAGCAAGGCTCTCTGTCAGCAGGAGAGTAGAGCTAGGGGCTCTTGGCCTTCTTACCTGTTAGAGGAACAGGAAGCAGAGACCCAACAGGAAGGTAAGTCATGTTATACAACCTCAAGGCCCACCTCCATTGGCCAACCTCCCTCACTGAGGCTCCACCTCTTAAAGGGTCCATAACTTTCCAGAACAATACTACCAACTGAGGACCAGATGTTCAAATACATCAACCCACAGAGGATATTTCACAATCAAATTGCAACAGCCTGTTATCAAATGTTTGAGGGAAGGAAAAAAGATGACTTGCGTAGGCTTAGATTTTTCAAAACCGTCTTTAATAAGGGTTCTTAAATGCGTCAACCTCCCTTCTAGCCCACCAATCAAAGGTAGGGGAGAAAGATGGTTAATAAGACAAGGAGGATGTGGACCTGTTTAGAAGTAGTTCTTTGGGGTGATTTCAATCATTCATTGTCAGGATTTCAGCAGTCCACTTCAAAACATCAAACACAAATCTGTAGCAGTGGCTCGATCCAGAAGAAACTGCAAGGCCCTGCCAAATCAGCACAATTCTGCAGAAGTGGTAAGAAGCAGGCAGAATAGCACAAGAAGCTCTTCGGCTCATTTTTCTCTACAGAGTCACAAGTGAACCAATGCAAGAGCATCATTCACTGTCTGCTGGATTCTACTTATACTCTTTCCAAACATCACGAGTCCTCTCACGAGTCTGCTTCAGCAAAACATCTTCTCATAAGAGAGCATCCAGAAAAACACCACAGGACACAAATGTATCTCCAAAGAAATTAGAAATCCCCACTTCAGACATACAATAGTATCATGAGTGGGAGGAAAGGGGTTCTTATGGGGAAAACATTGGTTGTTTCTCTTTATTGGGGAATAGTGCTTAGGACTCAGGTAATTCCCTAAGTTCAAAGTTGTACTACAGAAACCCTGATTAGAATGTAAATCTCCCAGGTAGTCTTAATAAGACTGGGAAACAAGATTAGCTAGCATTCTGGAGAGATTCTTCTGAGAAGATCTGGGTTCCTATCATGAGTTGAGCAGGCACAGACCCTGCCTAAACTAATTAGATTTTTGTAGCACGTGGGGCAAATAATTAAGAAGTAACAAGTTTTGTTTTGTTGTTGTTGTTGCTACTGTTGTTGTAAAAGTCCTGATTTTTGATCCTCAACAGTTGGCAAACTTTAAAGGTTAGACCTCAGACACCCCATATACAACTGGAAACAATACTCAAGTTGAAACCACGGTAGGGACTGGCTGGGTGCCATTGAAACAAATTCCTAACTGGGACTTCTTTGGGGTTGAATCTTCTGCTCTGTCTGATAGTGGATGTTAACCATCACTGTGTTCTTGGCTTTTGATTGGGTTTAGGTCAGCTGGGGGTTGAGGTTTTTGTTTGTTTGTTTTTTGTTTTTTTCAGTTGTTCACAGTGTTCAGAAGCTTTTCTTAGGCTACGGCCAGATAGTAATTGTTAGTTAGCGTGGTTCCCTACAGAGCTCGTCGGCAGTAAAATGCAGAGCTCCCACCAGAGCTGCAGAGGCATAAAAATGAAAGCAGAGTTTATTAACTTGCTGAGCCTGGAAGTGCAAGCCATAAAGGTAACTGACATGAGATACTGGTCCATTCGCCATGCTTACAACAAAATAGCTGAGATAGGATAACATAACATAAAGAAGGAGTTTACTCAGCTTACACTTTCAGAGGGCAAAAGTGTGAACAGCATGAGGTGGCTTTGGAAAGGCCCCTTCACTCCCTGCCCGCACTGCACCGTGAAAAATGGCTTCATGGCAGGAGAATGTGTTTGGGGGAGGGGTGTCGCATGGTGAGACAGGAAGTTACAGAAGCCAGGGAGGAATCCACCTTGCTCTTTTAAAATAAACCTCTTCCAGTAACAAACCTGGGTCCTTCCCTTGATAGCTACTTAATCCCCTCCCAGGGCAGCACCCACCAGCTCCCAGCTCTTGGGAGTTCCCATCACCTCTCAAAACTGCCAAACTGAAGACCAAGTTTCCCACACATGAACCTTCGGGGAATAGGTCATATTCAAACTACAGCAACGGGATAGATGGAGGCTTTTAATCTAGAAAGAGGCTAAGACTACACTAGACTAAGAGTAAAGGTTTGGACATGAGCCCTCTACAGACGGCCCAGGGAAACTTTGTTCATTGGTTAGGATATGGTTGATAGCTGGTCGCACTGAAGTTTGATGTGTGTGTGACTGGTCTGCTTTCAGCTGCTCAGAAGCCTGTTGGCATGAAACACGTCCACTTTGAGATTGGAGGCAAGCAGAGCTGACAGTGGGAATTATTAACTTCTTAGAATTTAATTAATTAATTTGTTTATTACGGATTCCAGTCTCTATGTGCTGGGATTAGTTACAAGCCACCACACCTAGCGTGAAACTCCACGCAGGACAAGTAAATGCTGGCACATGTACAGTGTGTCTCAGGTGGCCCTCCACATCTACAGGGCATGGACTCAGGAATTGTAGCCAATGACAAAATCTGAGGGTGCTCAAGTCTGTTTTATAGGATAGCATGGTGCCTGCACGTAACCTGTGTAGAGTTTGAGTCATTTCTAGATGGCTTGTAATGTCAATATGAGAATGCTCCCTAAACAGTCACTGGACTATGCTCCCTAAACAGTCACTAGACGGTGCTCCCTAAACAGTTGTTAAACTGTGCTCTTCAAGAAAAGTGATTGAAAAAAAAAATCAAAGTCTGTCTAGGTTCAGGACAATTTTTTCCAAGTATTTTCCATCTGCAGCTGGCTGAGTCACAGGCCTGAAAGCAGTGGGTACTAAGAGGTAAGTCTTCCACTGTTCTGCCCTGGTTCTGCCTGGCATCTGCCCTTCTTCCTGAATTCTACTTGACTTGGTTACTGGTCTGTTGCTGTGATGAAACACAATAAAAGATGAGTTAACTGGAGGCTTGCTTACAGTGGCAAGGGATGAGTCCATGATCATCATGGCGGGAAGCAGGGTGGCAGGCAGGGTGGCAGGCATAGTGGCGGGCAGGCAGGTGGGCAGGCGGGCAGGGTGCTGGGGCAGTAGCTAAGAGCTCACATCCTAACCCACAGGCAACAGGCAGAGGTGGGGAGTGGGGTGAGACCAAACCTGACATGAGCTTCTGAAACTTCAAAGCCCACCCCCGGTGACACACCTCCTTCCAAAAGGCCACACCTCCTAATCCTTCCCAAACAGTTCCACCAACTGAGAGCCAAGCATTCAAACATATGAGCCTATGGGGTCTGTTCTCATTCAAACCACTGCACTTCTTTTCCAATGCAAGAACAGAGCTCACCATTAAAATGCGGACTAGTCTGAGAAAAGCAGGCCAAATGCATGCTGTGAACTCCAGTTTGAGAAACTAGTGGAAGCAATTAAAGTACTTGCCTGCTGACTGAATTCTTGGTAGGTTTCCGGGGATAATAGGCAAAGGTGCACAGAGCTTCTCAGAGTATATGAGCAAGAAGGGAGAGGGCAGCCGTAGAGGCAGAAGGAAAAGAACACAGTAGAGAAGAGCAAGAAGGAGCAAAAGAAAACTAGTTTGAGGGGCAAGAAATAGGACCAAGAGCAACTGACTGAACAGGAGGAGGGAGGGGCTTGAAAATGGGAAGGAGTACCACTGCGCAGGAGAGCAGCGCAGGAGGGCCGCAGAGAATAGCAGTTTGATTTGCAGGGTCTAGGCAGGAGGTGTTGGTGATTGAAATAACAGGAGTTCTGGGGTCTCGCCAAGGTTCTCTTCTGCCAAATCAGAAGCTAAATAACCTGACACACACACACATACACCCTGCCCCGTGGATTATCTCCCCAGAATGCTGTCAAACCTGCCCAGGGTCTCAGACAGTTCTGGGCATTTGGATGATAAGGCCAGCATGCCTCCCCACCCCCAACACCAGCTTCCTAACAGTGAGCACATGCAAACAGTTTCCATCAATGAGACATTCCATGAGTCCCCTCAGAGTGTCCCCAGAGCAGGTAACACAGAGGAAGCACAAGGTCAAAGGGAAATGAGAAACCTGCCATTTGCTATGTAGAGTAGAGCATTGGCTATGGAACAAGGACAGTCTCCCCTTTTCACAAGTAATCCAATGTCTTTCAACACCACTGGTGAATATTTGCTGGGCTACCTGGAGCCCTCCCCGTGCATTCAGAATCATGAGAGAACTGCAAACTCTCAGAGACATCTAGTTACGTGGCTCTCCCCTTGGAGGGCATTGCAGCCAGGAGAGGGTTGGCTAATTCAACGCCACACTGCCCCCCAGCAGAAGGCTCCTGATGTCCCAAACAACATTCATTTCCCTGCGCCCTGACACATTCTCCTTGCTCATCCCCCACACTGCTCTTCTGCATCTTGAGCACATCCCTTGCTACATAAGAGTGAACTCAATGGACTGCCACACACAACAGAAGTGTGGGCATTGGTGGTTTAAGCTGTAAGGATGGCAGTCAAAGTTTCTGTAAGGACAGTGATAGTTTCCATACTGGAGGGATGGAGGGAGACAGTCCCAAGGTTTGTGCTAAGGTTCAGTAGCACAAATAAGACACCCCCATCTTTTCAGCCTTCCTTTTCCAGTGTATGCGGAACTTTCATCCTTGAACCCATAAGTCCATGGTGACAGGATGGCTTCAGGCCTGAGCATCATACAGTCACTCCATTGTCCCCAGAGAAAAGAAAGGGGGAAACGATGGGGGTTGGGGGATTTTGGTTCCATCAGGAAAATGTTTCCCCAGAAATAAGATTTTACTTTACAGCCAGGTATGGTGGCACACACCTTTAATCCCAGCATTTGGGAGGCAGAGGCAGGTGGATTTCTGAGTTCGAGGCCAGCCTGGTCTACAAAGTGAGTTCCAGGACAGCCAAGGCTACAGAGAAACCCTGTCTTGAAAAACCAAAAAAAAAAAGAAAAAAGATTTTACTTTATATCTTACTGCCCTAATTAGTTCCAGGGTCACCTCTAGCTGCAAGGAAGTCTGGGAAAGAAGGTGTCTGGCAATAGGATAATGAAATGGACTTGACTGGGTTAAATGAATGGCAACCCATGGACAGCATTACCTATTTCAGAAGATAGAAGAAGGGGTTAAGAAGGCAGAACATTTGACATATGTCACAAACACCCTCTAAAACTCAGTGGCTTAAATCCACACTCACTGTCTCCCTCAGGTCAGAAGGTCACTGAGGCTCTGCTCAGCTCAGCTGTGGCTCACTGGAATGCCAAATGTACGCTCTGCTCCACATGCCTTTCTGTGGAATGATTCCTGTGAAGAGATGAACAAATGTCTGTTCACTCCAGATAGGGAATCCATGACAGAACAAACAGATATCACCAAAGTTCAACTTAGCAAACCAATGCATTTTACTGGGCTGCTTATAGGACTTAGAGTGAGCGGTTACTTAGAAAAGCAAAAATGTTTCACAGACAACTCCATCACCAAAGCCCACCCCAACACAGGTGACAGCTCACAAAGCAGGAAGCCTGAAGCTCACTGCACTACCTGCAGCCATCTTGACAGGTTGGAGAGTGTTCTTTCCAAGTGGCTCAGCTGGTCTGAACCTCTTCTAGGGAGCTCAGCAGGTCTGCAAGTTCCTCTCTGTACTCTCGGGAAGGAAGGGGGTGGGGCCTGGTGATTCTGGTCAGTTTCAGGAACTTCCTGAAGCTATTATGAGTTGTTTATTTCCTGTCTTAAGGAGCTTCCCTGCAAGATAGAGGGTGCCACTTACCCTAGGACATCCTGCTCTTTTATCTCCCTGTAAACAAATTTTCTTTAAATACCCTGTTGTTTCCCTTCCCTTTTTTGCAGACATCCTATGTCTTCAAGAACTTCCCTTCAAGATGGAAGGAAACTACAACATAGCACCTTGCAGGTGAGGGTGAAGGACACCATTCCCAAGACCTAGGACAATGATACAGTGTAAGAATGCAAGAAGAATCCTGCCCTCAACCACAGTGAGGACCTGTGCTTCAGTTATATTGCATTGGCCTGCCATGTGGTACCCAAAAGTCAAGGCTGAGGAAGGAGGTGAATTCTCCGGGCACAAGGTGGATGCAGGGAAAAGTGAAGCCCTGCCAGCTTACTTTCCCCATCTGTTCCCCTTCTGCCCCTCACTCCCAGCATCCTCCAAGGTTCCTGTCCTCCACTTTCCTGTTGCTGCCTTGATCTCCACATCTCTGTCCCTCATGTCTGAGCTCACTGTGGGGTGTGCAGAAATCTCGGTATAAAGCTAAGCACTGTGACATGTCCAGAACTCCCCTCCACGTTGCCAGTCCCAGGCACATGGCTCTGTCCCCATGAGGTGCAGGAGACAGGGATGAGCTGTGACCTGAAACCTCACAGTCTGGAAGCTTGGTCTGGCTGTAGTTGTACAGGGAATGCAAATGGCCACAGGGACTTTTCAGAATCCAGTCCAGCCCCTGCCTGCCTACTTGGCCTGGGCATCTGCCTTTTCCTCCTGAGACCAGGAAGTCTCACCTGGTATGGCAGTGGTGGTGCACGCCTTTAATCCCAGCACTTGGGAGGCAGAGGCAGGCAGATTTCTGAGTTCTGAGTTCGAGGCCAGCCTAGTCTACAGAGTGAGTTCCAGGACAGCCAGGGCTACACAGAGAAACCCTGTCTCGGAAAAAAAAAAAAAAAAAAAAGGAAGTCTTACCTGTACCTTCTGCCCAACAATTGGAACCCCAGCCTTCTTTTTTTTTGGGGGGGGGGTTTCAAGACAGGGTTTCTCTGTGTAGCCCTGGCTGTCCTGGAACTCACTCTGTAGACCAGGCTGGCCTCGAACTCAGAAATCCGCCTGCCTCTGCCTCCCGAGTGCTGGGATTAAAGTGTGCCCCCACTGCCCAGCTGCCCCCAGCCTTCTTTACTGACAAACCAAGAACTAATTGGGGAACAGGACCTTAGCATCAGGACCACCCCCTTCACGCATGCACACAAGCATGCATGTGTGCATGCCCTAGTGTTTCGCTTGACATCCTTAGTAAAATCCCATGGGTCTGAGAAAACCACAGAGATGATGCAGCCCTAGTCATTTCTTCCCTCCTTTTTACTTCAGTTCTTCTTGCTATAACCTCACTGTTATGAAATATAATGCAGCAAGGGGGTACCTGATGGTCCCTTGCCAAGGTCTACCCCTGTGAAATTATGTCAAATAACAGATCTAGTATAAAAGAGAAGGATGGGAGTGAGGACTTGGAAAGGGGGTAGAGGCAGATGAGTAGACATGTAGATAGACAGACAGAAGCAGAGCCATGAGGACAGAGAAGAGGATGGGGCACAAGAAGGACAGAAAGGGGATTGGAGAGAGAGAGAGAGTGCTGGAGTGTCAGGCAGTCCTTTTATATGCAGTCCATACCTAGTGTACCTCCTGGGGTTGTCAGGTGATGATGTAATCCATTGGTAGGTCCCTAGGAGGAGCCTAGTAGAATAGCCAGTAAGCTAACACTCACAGCTTCCCTAGGGAACAAGGTTTTCAAAAGCTTTGATCACAAGCTCACATCTCAGGCTTGCCGCTCCCACACAGAATGGACCCAGCACTCTAGACAACACACTTGCAACTTTTTTTCCTTTGGTGGCAAGGGATGGTCTTTGATGTGAATGTGTCAGGTTCTCTGGCTTTTGAGAGCTCTTAAGTAAAAGGAGAAAGACATCAGAGAAATTAAATGGTCTCTCTCCAGTTAGGGTCAGGGGACCTGGATTTCAGGCCCAGCTCCCCGCTCCATCCCTCTTTCATCCTCATCAACATATGAACTGGGAAAGAGAGAAAGAGCCTCACCAGCCACAGCTGATGGGCTGGCTGTGTGAGCAAGGCCTGTGCTGCCCAGCTGGTTTGCTGCGCAGTTGTTTAGAGCCGGGAAGCCCCCCAACAGCACACCTGTCCTTGCCTTAATCACTTCTCCTTATGGAGGGAGCGTGTCTGCGACTCCATGGCTTTAGAGCAGCAGTTCTCAACCTGACAGTCATGATCCCTTTGGGGGTCAAATGACCCTTTCACAGAGGACACGAATCAGGTATCTTGCATACCAAATATTTATATCGCAATTCATAACAGTAGCAAAATTACAGTTATGAAGCAGCAATGAAAATCATTTCATGGGGGCTGGAGAGATGGCTCAGTGGTTAAGAGCACTCACTGCTCTTCTGAAGGTCCTGAGTTCAAATCCCAGCAACCACATGGTGGCTCACAACCATCTGTAATGAGAAAGGATGCCCTCTTCTAGTGTGTCTGAAAACAGCTACAGTGTACTTATATATAATAAATAAACCAAGAAAGAAAGAAAGGAAGAAAGAAAGAAAACCATTTCATGGTTGGGGGCCCCTACAACATGAGGAACTTTTTTAAGGGGTTGCAGCCTTAGGAAGGTTGAGAACCACTGGCTTAAAGGATCGTGGTTATGAGATGGTTTTTTTAGCAAACAGGAGAACAACTCAGTAGTCTTTTTTTTTTTTTTTTTTTTTTTTTTTTTTGAGACCTGGAACCATTCTGGGACATGGTGGAAGCTCAAAGACAGCCAGGATC